>NW_021131333.1:11481-16941 GCF_004193835.3 Ostrinia furnacalis | reverse complement strand
ATTTCATAGGTTAATTAACTAGCTAAATAAATAAATAAATATCCTTGGACATTTTACACTGCGCCTCTAGTCCCAAACTAAGCAAAGCTTGTACTATGGGTACTAGACAACGGATATAAACATACTTTTAAATACTTTTTTTTTGTAAATACATACTTATTAGTTATACATATAAAACACCCAGTCCAATACAAACAAATATGTCCATGCACACAAATGTTTGTACTGTGCGGGAATCGAACCCGCAACCTCCGGAATAGTAGTCCGTTTCGAACCACTACACCAAACGGCCGACGAGCTTAAATTCATTAGTTTAGTCTTGCAACTCAACTAGCTTTATTTTCACTGGTTAGGCTTCGTTTGCAGACAAGCTGTACTCATCCACTTGTTCCCCCTAGATCCGCGCCTGGCGCCGAATGTAAATTGGGTATTTGACACCATTCGCCAATAATTCTAAACCACAACTTTTTTAAAAAGACACTTCTTTCTGTTCTTAAAAACTTAATTAATTTTTAATTACCTGTAAATTACGATTTTTGGTTGCATTAAAATTGTAAAAAGTAGTTTCATTGAGTTGATAAAATTGTGACGTCACATGCTAGTATCGCCGTACAAAATCTATGGGAGAGTGTCGTTTTGACAGTTTTAAAAAGTACGTCAATTGATTGGTGGTGTCAAATACCCTATTGACTATGACTATGACGTCGTCCAAACGTGGATCCAAAGTATGACGAGAGCAAAGGACCACAGGTTAAAGCTAGTGTATAATACCTAAATATAAAACAAATACAATATTAGACTGCGAAAGCCCTGGCTCGTGATAGGCAGAATCCGAAGAAACCTGAGACATGTGTGTGAAACCAGTGCTCAAGCCCAATCTCAAATAGGCATTTATGATTTGCCATCCAGAATATCACCTGTTTTTTTTACTATAAGTGAGCGTAGTGTGAGTTTACGTCAAACACATTCGATGTCGACGGCGTAAAAAAGTGACATTAAAATTAAATGTAATATGACGGATTGTAGCCCTAGCGGAAACTTACAAGAACTAAAATTTTCATACATTTTTTTAACGCGCTCGCTAGTGACGACGTTTGATGTACAAACTCACACTAAGCCCTCTGGAAATCGCAACGTAATCGTCCACCCACAAGGTGGACCGACGATCTCATAAAAGTAGCAGGAAGGCGCTGGATGCAGGCCGCTACTAACCGGTTCATATGGAAATCATTGTGGATCAGTGGACGTCATGCCTGAAATGATGATGATGATGATTTACTAGTAGTTGAGCTAGATAGAATAAAACAAGTTGCAATTCCTTAGTTAGAACACCGAAGCTTCTGCACGTACACATTTTCTCCAATCTTAACTTAATTAGTCCATTGGGTTAGTAGTACACTGTTTACAGACAAGGTATGAAGGGCAAAAGTAAATTGTAGGAACTTGTTCTAAGTCAGATTAAGTGTGAGCAAATAATATACTCTCAGCCATACATTGCCAGGTTTCACCATTAAAAACCAAAGCCATATTCTAAGGCCTAAGCTTATGAAAATTTCACCATTGGAACATTAAAGTAAGCCAAGAAAAGACTGGGACCAAGAATACTACCCTGAGAGACTCCATAGACCACCATGGCTTCTGCATGTACACATTTTCTCCAATACTAACTTAGTACCTATTTAGTGAGATAACAAATATTTAAATACAATATTATATGTATTAATAGCGCCGCTACATTTCGATATCCACTTACAGGAATCAAAACGGTGTCGAAAGCCTTGTCAAGGCCCAAAAAAAACATCTAAGCTGTATTTTTTCTGAATTTATTTGAGTGATATAGTTTCTTATTAGAATGAAATCATCATCAGTAATAACTTGATCCTTGAATTGCTTGTACCTATCTGTAAGGAAAGGCGCTTAATTAGAGTTTAATAAAATTTCCACAACGAACAATAAACTAGTCAATAATTTCGTCCATTTAGAATCTAATTAAAATTATTGTGTTCACAAATTATCTGATTTCACGTTCACGAATTAACTTAGTATAGGTGTACCAGAATCTCATGGCAAACAAAAATATTGGAAAAGTGTGTTTTTCATATGGCCATTGTCTATGGCTTTATTGTCACCTGTCAAAGTAAATCAAGAGATCTGTCAGCCGCTGCAGAAATTTTGTAATCTTTTCATGCCTATTTGTTATTTTTGTGAAAAAGACGAAAAAACTCAGCAAGTCATATTGTTTTCAAAGTGTATTGTAAAATAAGGCATAATTCAAAGTCCATCTTTGATTTTAAAGCGCGTCGTTGAGTTGACAGTAAGTTGGAGTGAAATGTTTTGATACTTACCTACATTTAGTTTATTANTCAAAAAATTTTTGACCTCTTTTTTGTCGATAAAAATAGGTCTAGTTTCATCTATTTTCATATGTACACTTTAACGTGACTCACACTGTATATAGATAACATCCTCGTACTTATTTGGGCAACTACTTTAGGCTGAGTTGCACCACCTAACTTTGACCGTAACTTTAACGATAACCGATGTTTTTTGTATGTTTTATTTATTTATTTATTTCCAAGCTTAAGCCTATTTTTACAGAAATCCAATACAATAGACAAGCGAAATATGACAGGAACGTAACAATAGTAATATAAGTAAATTAAATGAAAATATACAAATAAACCTAAGAGTAATTTACGGTAATTGCTGGAGGATGTTAAAGTAAGATGGTGCAACCCGGCCTTACTTAAAATTAAATATTTGTATCATTATTAGGTAAAAAGTGTCATTTAAATATTTGTCCCTATAGATAATATATTTTTCCACTTATTTTTCATCTCAAGAGTGATATCCAAATCTTCATGCAGAATATTAGTTAATTTACAAGAAAATAATTAGTAATTTTTTTCTACTTTTTTGAGTTTCATGTTCTTCTTTCATTCATTCTAGGTATAATAATTATGTTATTTTTTCTCAGCATGAACCTAGAAAACGCGTGATATGTTTAATAAACTACCGCGACATGCAGTGCCTGGGACAAGAATATTATTATGACCAACCGAACCAAAGTAAGCTATAATAGAAATACTTATGAAACTAGAAAGTATTTTACCGACTTAAAAAACAAGGTCATTTTTAAATTCAGTACCTAGTTTTTGCTATGTGCAAAAAAAAGAAAATATAGCTCGTAGAGACGATGGCCGTTGGGGCAGGAAAGTTCTCGAGTGGCGACCACGGGCTGGAAGACGTAGCGTGGGCCGGCCTCCTACTAGGTGGACCGACGATCTGGTANCGATCTGGTAAAGGTCGCGGGAAGAGCCTGGATGCGGGCAGCGCAGGACCGCTCATTGTGGAAAACCTTGGGGGAGGCCTTTGTCCAGCAGTGGGCGTCATTTGGCTGAAACGAACGAACCTAGTTTTTGTGTATTTTTGTTACCTTAGATCAGTGGTTCTTAACCGGTGGTCCGCGGACCACTGGTGGTCCCTGGAGGCATTCCAAGTGGTCCGCGAAGACATCGTAATAAACAAGTGACGTGACGTGATGAGTCGAATCAACACAGTCACAACGCAAACGGCGCACAGTGGGCGAGAAATCGACCTCCCCTTTCATAGGATTTAAAAAAATATATAAGTGGTCCCTGACAAGACAGAAATTTGGTAAAACGGTCCCTCGTGACTTAAAGGTTAAGAACCACTGCCTCTTGGATCTTAGAACGGAACCTCGTAAAAGAATTTATTTTCCCGATGGTAATTCCTATAATTCATCAGGTCATATTATAGTCTCCACTGCAGTAGCACGACACTCTCCAATTCACCAGAGGTAAATGGAGGATTTAACGTAAGTAAATGACGTCACGTCAGCTCCGCTCCTCCAACAAGTCCGTTCTCTCCACCCCTCTTCACCGAACTGGTTTTCTCCTCTCCGACTCCTTCCGTCTCCAGGCCATATATAAGGCTCTGGAACTCTCTGCCTGAAGAGACCAGGCAAGCGTCTAGTAAGTTTTCTTTTAAAAAATCTGTCCATAATCACTTCCTCCAAATGATTTCATCTTCATGAATTGTAATTTCAGTTTAACTCAATCATCTATTTTATGTATGTATTTATTTATTATATATTTTATATATTATTTATGTATGTAGCATATCATCTTCATGAATTGTAATTTCAGTTTAACTCAATCATCTATTTTATGTATGTATTTATTTATTATATATTTTATATATTATTTATGTATGTAGCATATTATTATTTGTTTTTGTTTTTCTTTCCTGCACTAGAAGTACCGCCAAACAACTTTTCTGCTCAACCCAAAGGTAAACTGGTCGAGAATGCTTTAGTGCATTAAGTTCGCCTTATGTACAAATTTATTTTGGCATAAAAGTTTAAATAAATAAATAAATAAAAAAGTACCTACACTCCCCACCCTGGCCAGACGGGTTGGAAGGTACTTAGGTAATTCCTTAATTTGAATAAAACTCAATGATATTGTATTTTGTTTTCAGAAAACAGGCAAATGCCTCCTCCTGACTATGACTATAGATCACGTAATGCAAATTATGAAGAACCTGAAGAAGACGATGAATATATTTCGAAATAGACGAACGTTAGGTTAACAATATTCCATTAAAACATTGTTTCAATAATATTTTCAGTGTTTTTTTAAGTATGTCATACTACGTATAAGAAAATCACAAAATATCTATTTCATAGGTTAATTAACTAGCTTAAATTCATTAGTTTAGTCTTGCAACTCAACTAACTTCACTGGTTAGGCTTGCTTTGCAGCTAAGCTGTAGGTACCCACTACCCACCCGCCACTCACTCTTTCCCCCTAGAACCGCGCCTGGCGCTGAATGTAGGTAGATTAAACTATGATGTCGTCCAAACGTGGATCCAAAGTATGACGAGAGCAAAGGACCACAGGTTAAAGCTAGTACCTATAATACCTAAATATAAAACAAATACAATATTAGACTGCGAAAGCCCTGGCTCGTGATAGGCAGAATCCGAAGAAACCTGAGACATGTGTGTGAAACCAGTGCTCAAGCCCAATCTCAATATAGGCATATGATTTGCCATACAGAATATCACCTGTTTTTTTTTTACTATAAGTGAGCGTAGTGTGAGTTTACGTCAAACACATTCGATGTCGACGGCGTAAAAAAGTGACATTAAAATTAAATTAATGTAATATTATGACGGATTGTAGCCCTAGCGGAAACTTCATCATCATCAACAGCCCTTTACAGTCCACTGCTGGACTATGAGCCTCCTCCACTATAGTGGAGGGTTTTGCCATAATCTCCACGCTTGGCAGGCGGGTTGGAGATCGCAGTTTAAAAGATTGATGTTTTTCAGAGAGCGCTGCTGCCCATTCTCTGTTTGATGTGTAGTCCCTAAGTCGCCTCTTACGACACCCGCGGGAAGAGTAGGGGTTGGTGACAAATGTATTCTACTCT
>NW_021131333.1:0-11469 GCF_004193835.3 Ostrinia furnacalis | reverse complement strand
GAATGCATAAAATTAGTATTTTCATGTCGGTTTTCTCAGAGAAATAGCTAATAGTCTTTATTTTAATCTAATTCGACATATCTAATAATTTTCTAGTATTCAGCACCCTACTCTTATACTGAATTGGCTATAAGCTACTATACCGCACAATAACTGTCCCCAATGTTATTGGGCGTAAATCAATATAAAAATCGAATAATACACTTATTTTTAAATATTAGAGAGCAATATTAGGGAATATGCCATATAAAACAATTCAGCCTAAGGATTAGATGGGCACAAGTACAAGTAATACCCAAAATCACAACAACAGAAATAGTAAAATAAAGGCCTAACTTTGAAATAT
This sequence comes from Ostrinia furnacalis, assembly GCF_004193835.3. Lineage (NCBI taxonomy): Eukaryota > Metazoa > Arthropoda > Insecta > Lepidoptera > Crambidae > Ostrinia > Ostrinia furnacalis. The sequence continues at coordinate 11,123 of NW_021131333.1, read as the reverse complement.
TTTTTTAAACAATTTTTTTACATACTCATAATCAATATTTTCAAAAATGTCTCATGTCAAATTATATAACAGATACCAGTGATGAAGTATGCTTAATTTGAAAGTTGTAGCTGATAAAATAAAGATTTTAGAGCCAATTATGTAAAAAACCGCGATCCGCCGATTGGTTTTTTGGCTTTTCCCAAAAAACTGAATTTTGGAGTTGTGCCCATTCATTATTAAGGGTGCGATATATTTCATAGGTTAATTAACTAGCTAAATAAATAAATATCCTTGGACATTTTACACTGCGCCTCTAGTCCCAAACTAAGCAAAGCTTGTACTATGGGTACTAGACAACGGATATAAACATACTTTTAAATACTTTTTTTTTGTAAATACATACTTATTAGTTATACATATAAAACACCCAGTCCAATACAAACAAATATGTCCATGCACACAAATGTTTGTACTGTGCGGGAATCGAACCCGCAACCTCCGGAATAGTAGTCCGTTTCGAACCACTACACCAAACGGCCGACGAGCTTAAATTCATTAGTTTAGTCTTGCAACTCAACTAGCTTTATTTTCACTGGTTAGGCTTCGTTTGCAGACAAGCTGTACTCATCCACTTGTTCCCCCTAGATCCGCGCCTGGCGCCGAATGTAAATTGGGTATTTGACACCATTCGCCAATAATTCTAAACCACAACTTTTTTAAAAAGACACTTCTTTCTGGTCTTAAAAACTTAATTAATTTTTAATTACCTGTAAATTACGATTTTTGGTTGCATTAAAATTGTAAAAAGTAGTTTCATTGAGTTGATAAAATTGTGACGTCACATGCTAGTATCGCCGTACAAAATCTATGGGAGAGTGTCGTTTTGACAGTTTTAAAAAGTACGTCAATTGATTGGTGGTGTCAAATACCCTATTGACTATGACTATGACGTCGTCCAAACGTGGATCCAAAGTATGACGAGAGCAAAGGACCACAGGTTAAAGCTAGTGTATAATACCTAAATATAAAACAAATACAATATTAGACTGCGAAAGCCCTGGCTCGTGATAGGCAGAATCCGAAGAAACCTGAGACATGTGTGTGAAACCAGTGCTCAAGCCCAATCTCAAATAGGCATTTATGATTTGCCATCCAGAATATCACCTGTTTTTTTTACTATAAGTGAGCGTAGTGTGAGTTTACGTCAAACACATTCGATGTCGACGGCGTAAAAAAGTGACATTAAAATTAAATGTAATATGACGGATTGTAGCCCTAGCGGAAACTTACAAGAACTAAAATTTTCATACATTTTTTTAACGCGCTCGCTAGTGACGACGTTTGATGTACAAACTCACACTAAGCCCTCTGGAAATCGCAACGTAATCGTCCACCCACAAGGTGGACCGACGATCTCATAAAAGTAGCAGGAAGGCGCTGGATGCAGGCCGCTACTAACCGGTTCATATGGAAATCATTGTGGATCAGTGGACCTCATATGGCTGAAATGATGATGATGATTAATAGGTAGATACTAGTAGTTTAGCTAGATAAAATAAGACATGTGCAATTCCTTGGAACACCGAAGTTTCTGCACATTTTCTTCAATCTTAACTTACTTATTTAGTACATGAATGGACCAGTGGGCTGAGTGTGAGTTATATCAAACGCGTTCACTAGTGAGCCCGTTTAAAAAATGTATGAAAATTTTAGTTTTTGAACGTTTCCCGCTAGGGGCGCTGTACAATCCGTCATACATTTAATGTCATTTTTTGACGCACTCACTAGTGAGCGTGTTTGATGAAAACTCACACTAGGCCCTCTGTACACTGTTAAAGTTTACAGACAAGGTATGGAGGGCAAAAGTAGGTAAATTGTAGGATTAGTCAGATTAAGTGTGAGACTGTGAGCAAATAACTATACTCTCAACCATACATTGCCAGGTTTCACCATAAAAAACAAGAGCGATATTCTATGCGTATGAAAATTTCACCGTTGGAACATTAAAGTAGGTAAGCCAAGAAAAGACTCGGACCAAGAATACTACCCTGGGAGACTCCATAGACCAGCGGAGCTTCTGCATCAAAATATATTCCTTGCTTTGCATATACTTACCTACACATTTTCTCCAGTACTAACTTAGTATGGTGAGTCAACAAATCTTGAAATAGGTAATATCAATAGCGCCGCTACGTTTGCCAATTCGATATCAAAACAGTGTCGAATGCCTTGTCAAGGCCCAAAAAGACATCTAGGCTGTTATTTCAGAATTAAAAGCTTATCAGAGAGCCTAGTGTGAGTTTTCATCAAATGCGCTCACTAGTGAGCGCGTCAAAAAATGACATGTATGACGGATTGTACAGCGCCCCTAGCGGGAAACGATCAAAAACTAAAATTTTCATACATTTTTAAAACGCGCTCACTAATGAGCGCGTTTGATGTAAACGCACACTCAGCCCACAGTAATAGCTTGATTCTGGGATTGCGTAAGGAAAGGCGCTTAATGAGAGAAATTTAATAAATTCGTACATTAAGTCAATAATTTCGTACATTAGAACCTAATTAAAATGATTGTGTTCACAAATTATATTTCACGTTCACGAATTAACTTAGTAGTTAATCTCAAGAACTTTCTAAGTTTTTCTCCAAATTATATGTAGTTAAAGGAAAATCCTCAGGCTAGCTAGAAACAATAGTTGCAGTTGTCTCTGGTTGTAGGGCTTGTTACATTATGTCATAATATACCAGGAACAACAAGTAGGTATCTGCAAGCACAGCGTAGGACGTCCACTGGACAGACAACTAAAATAATAATTAGTCTACAATTTTTATTGTGCTTTATTAATCATCACAATAACAAATAGTTTTAAACAAAAAAGTACTTAGTTATTTTTTCAGCATTGTAGGAATGTAACAGAATTGTTTTTAATTTTCCGCAAGACACACAATTGATCAATAATTTACTGAGAAACTTTTGATTACAGTAAAATTATCTGCTTTCACGCATTCACATTTTTAATTGGAAAATTTCGCGCCAATTAAAGACAGTATTAGGAGATAAACTGCATAATGCGGTTGTCTCTAGTCTTAGGCCTTTTGGTGTTATGCCCTTTTATACCAGAAATATCAAGTTATCATCGCAAGGTAAGTAAAATATTGTGACGCGGCCTACGACATTTATAGGAGACCAAAGCATGTATCGGAAAACGCAGCATGGGACTTCCACCCACAAGGTGGACCGACACCATCATAAAGGTAGCAGGAAGGCGCTGGATGCAGATCGCTACCAACCGCGCGATATGGAAATCTATGGGGGAGGTCTATGTTCAGCAGTGGACGTCCTGTGGCTGAAATGATGATGATGATTCAGAAAGCCTTATCCGCTTGACTTCACGTTGCAAATTAAAAATGATTTTAATTATTAATTTTTGAAAAAGAAAAGCGCTGGATGATTTTATGATTACAAGGCTAATGATATAAAAACATGCTTGCCCTTCCATTTGTAGTTAACTGCCCGTTTTGGAAAAAATATTCCCACATAATCTATTGGACAATTGTAATCTCTAGGTTAGACAGAATAGTGGGAACAAGCATGTGATTCGCGGCGATGGAAGCCCTGAAAACGAAGATGACGTCTCTGACAGTAAATTGTCTGAAATGGAGAAACACAATAATTTAATAAAAAAACACAAAATGAAGTGGTACAGCTCCGATAGATGGCAACATTTAAAAGATAATGTTATATTAAATCCATATTCTCCAAAATTTACCAAAGGCACAGGAAAAAAACTGACTTTAAGCAAGAATAATGTTAACATAGTTGTGGAGGGAAATGTAAGTTAACTTAATATTTTTATGGTCTTTGCATACTTATTAATTGACCTAGCAAACTTATCAACCCGGAAAGGGATCATCAGTATTCTTTTATTTGAATGAAACTCAATACTCCAACGCACTCTTTCCGCACCGTCGTAACGTAAATGCCTCGCTTCAGCGCACGAAAGGTGATTCAGACAGCTCGCGAAGGCGATACGGTTACGATCCCTTTCCGGGTTGATAAGACAGTGTGCTATACGTCCTCATATCATTTCTATGATGATCTGTTTTATTAGTGCCTAATATCTAATTAATATAATTAAAATTAAAATTTATAGCAATACAATAATGGTGGCAAAGGTGGCAAAGGTGGCAAAGGGGGTAAAGGCGGTGGCGGTGGCGGTGGCGGTGGCGGTGGCGGTGGCGGCGGTGGCGGCGGCGTATGTAGAATATAATAGAATAGAAAAACTTTATTGAATCTTAGTATTACTTTACTTTTTTTGTACTTTATTAATTCAATCTCTCATCTGTGATTTTATTTATTTTAAAGACAAACTTACTTACTGCTCAAGTACTTAGTTAATACATTAAAACAGCAGCAACATAACTAAAATAAAAAGTTAAAAAAAAAACAATTACTGAGCCATTCTCAATAGGCCCACTCAGCATTTTCTTGACATGCGTGTAAGGGCCCTCAGATCATATTCCCTTCTATGATCTGTACCTCTAGTAGGAAAAACTTTCGAGTTCGTGTAAAAAATTTTGTATGAAAAATTAAACAGCGCCCCCTAGGGCGGCTATAATATAGGGGGCGCTGTTTAATTTTTCATACAAAATTTTTCGATGACACTTTGAATACGCAACGAAACGAACTCGAAAGTTTTTCCTACTAGAGGTACTGTACGGCTAGCACGAAAAACTTTCGAGTTCGAATCGTTTGCGTATTCGAATCGCCATCAAAATATTTAGTACGAAAACTACAACAGCGCCTTTGTGAACGTGTCGTAAAGTGAACTTATTAGTATGAGAAATGGGTGCACGAAACTTATTTTGAGAATCAAAATTGTCACGTTATCGTTTAATTCGAAGGTTGAGTATCGAATTTTGTCGAATACGCAAACGATTCGAAGACGAAAGTTGTTCATGCAGAGGAACTGAGAGCATGCCATTTTTCGACTGGTTTGCGATTATAATGTGCACTTTGTCTAAACCCACAGGTTCTGCTCATAAATTATAGTACAATATTTAACTAACTACAATGGTATTTATGATGTAGATAGATATAGAGATGCAAGAATCAAACCCCTTAAATTTTTAAGTGAGTATGAATTACATAATTATAACATTTTTTTAGGGTGGAAGCAAAGGCGGAAAGTGTTTAAAAATAGAGGGGTTTTAAAATAGTCACTAATTTAATAATACGATACATGACTTTATTTATTAGACGTAACTATTTTTATTTTATTTTCTTAGACCAACATGACAAACCTACAATATAATATGCAGGTGGGATTTGAACCCGCGTTCCTCGGATCTCGAGTCAGCCAGTCCGACCCCTTCACCGTTCAGCTTATTCGGCTATCGTGGCTATAAATAATATTATTAATAATAAAATGTCCTAGGGCGCTGGAGGAGGACGACCAGGCGGACAAGGGGTAAGTAATACCTAAAAGAGGAAATACATTATAATTATGTATTATTATCACTTAATCACCGCCGAGTAAGTGCGTACCTACACGCAAATTGAAGGTTTTAAACCTTTTTTTTTGTCACCTGTCATCCGCTTTGCAATGGAGGGAAGTCGAACCTTAATTTCGAACTCCTCCTATGTTCTTCTGATTAATTTCGTTGCGGGTCCAATGACAGTTTAACTTTCCCCCGGGACAAACTTGACCTTCATTGGTTGGGTTTTTGTGGCAGTCAAGAAGCTGTAGATCCTGGCTACACAGGAGTTGCAGTGGTGGGAACGAGAGGTGGGAATAGTCCCGTTACCTACCTTATTCCACCAATCCGCACCAGGTAACGAGGAAGCATGTAGCCTTAGAGCGCGTAAAAAAATGACATTAAATGTATGATGAATTGTACACCGCCCCTAGCGGAAACTTTTAAGAACTAAAATTTTCATATTTTTTTTAACGCGCTCACTAGTTAACGTGTTTGATGTAAATTTCACACTAGGCCCACTGTCTGATAATGTGAACAAACAAGCATAATAAATAATTATAAATAATAAAATGTAGGGAGCGGGAGGACGGCCAGGCGTAAAGGGGGTAAGTTATACGTTATACCTACAGGAGGAAATACAATATTATTTATTTATTTAGCTATTTACCTATTTATTTATTTTTGGGAAACATACAGTTACAATATAATTTAACTTAGGTAGGTGCAGTAAGTTTCCACAGTTAAATATACACATAAAGTTAATTATTAACGTGTTTCAATTATGCCACTAAAGCAACTTACTTGGAACTTGAAAGCTAAACCGCCTTTGACATTGACGAAGCCGCGGACAAAAATTAAATACCAATCTATTTAATAGGGTATTTTACTCCATGTAAGAAAACGTATTAAAAAGTCGGCCAGACGGACAAGGGGTACGTTGTACCTACTTTTTTGTTTTTAGGCCACTAAAAATATTTACCTGGAACTTGGTAATAGACATAGTTTTGATCACTGTTTGATAGTATAGTCGCGGGCAAAAATTAAATACATTGGGTCGTCTGTTATATTATTAATCAAACGAACATAAATAATTATTAATAATAAAAATATCCTAGGGAGCAGGAGGACGGCCAGGTGTAAAGGGGGTAAGTATAACTACAGGGAGAAATATATTATTGGCTCTTATTTTTGAGATTTAAAAGAGGGAAAAAAAAATTAGTTTGTAAAAGCTAGTAGAAAATTGAGCATCGTTTTAAATATTTTTAATAATACATACATTATGCCACTAAAGTATTTTACATGGAACTCGGTATAGAGAGAGTTATCTGTTTTTGAAAGCTAACACGCATTTTTCGATAGTGAAGCCGCTGAAAAAAAAAATACATTGTGTTAGTCTGTTATTAATAACTATTTTATATAAATAATTAAATTCGTAGGAAGCAGGAAAGCCAGGCGGAAATGGGGTAAGTAATACCTCTAGGTACTTAAGTCTGCTTGTAATACAGGGTGACCAAACTGATTTTTTAAGCTGAATATAAGGATCTATCGAAACCCTCCAGGAAAAAAATCCTTATTTTCCAAATAATTTTCTAATCCGAGACTATGAACCAGGCAGGTGACCCGTAGTGTCCATTGATAGCCCAGTAACCATTCTTCATCAATTTATCCATTTTTTCTTTATCAACTTTAGTCCCTTATTCAATAACTGCAATTTATAGCTCCTGTACACATGCTGGGGATGGTTTCTGACTACATCCCATGATATAGTCAGAGACTAGATCCATCATGTGCACCACTTTCACTTATATCGATTATTTTGCGCTTACAACGGCCTCTCGTGTTAGATCTGTATCCCCAAGCAAACCTTTTAAAGAACCAGGTCACTTTGACCCGTGAGCTCCAAAGCATACAAATAATAAGACTATCTATACATTTTCTAGGGAGGAGGAGGGGGAGGAGGTGGAGGACCAGGCGGAAAAGGGGTAAGTTATACCTACGAGGGGAAATATATTATGGGGAATTATAAAACGAGCGACTAAAAAAAAACTTTGCGACTGATGATGGCATACTGTTTTAATACCTTGAGCGGTATGAATTTGAGTAAGCGAAAAATTTACCAAACTAACTACGAAAATTGATCAATAATAAAATCCAGAACGAGCTTACAAAATGTGGGTTTTGATTATTACATTTCAGACATAAAAATACTATCCGGGCGACTAAATTACTAAGTGAGCGACTAGAAATACAGAGAGGGCAACTTTAATATGAAGATACATTAGATTTTTTAATTGAGGTTTTACTGAAAGTAGTTTTTGCATTCGAAACACTTCTTTAAAGTTAAAAATACCGCTCAGTATAAAAAAAGCATTTGCCAAATATTGAAAAAAATGCAGGACCTAACGTTGACACTCTATCAAATATTAGGTCGCTCAAATATTATGAAGCTTCTCATTTTGTATTTTAAGGAACTCAATTTTTTTTTGTAAGTTGCTGTTCTTTTGATTTTTATTTTTGACACTTACAACATCAATTTACAGTCACTCGTTTAAATACTACCCATATATTATTAACGCAAATCACCTAGTCACTTTTATTTTTGAGCTCAAAAAAATCTTGTAAACGTCAGCCATTTCAAATTATTTTTCTGCAAAAATTATAACTATTGTTTACTTTGATCTTATAATAACGCCTAAGCTACTATAGCAATTTACATGGGACTTGGTATAGAGGGAGTTTTTATCACTGTTTTTGAAAGCTAAGCCGCATTTGACGCTGGCGAAGCCACTAGCCAAAATTAATTAATACGTTGGGTTAGTCTGTCTGTTATTATACTTGAACGAGCATTAATTATTATTTTATTTATAAATAACAAAATGTTCTAGGGCGCTGGAGGAGGACGGCCAGGCGCACCAGGGGTAAGTAATACCTACAAGGGGAAACGTATTACTAACGCGTATCACTTATTCACTTTTATTTTTGAGCTCAAAGAAATTTTATAAACGCCAATAGAGGATTTATAAGCACCTTTTTAAATATTTTTCGACAAAATTTAGAAAGACGGTTTTTATCGCTGTTTTTGAAAGTTAGGCCACATTTGACACTGGCGAAGCCGCTGGCCAAAATTAATTAATATTGGGTTAGCCTGTCTGTTATACGTGAACGTTATTATTAATAATAAAATTTTCTAGGGAGCAGGAGGACGGCCAGGCGCACCAGGGGTAAGTAATACCTGCAAGGGGAAATTTATATATTATTAACGCGTATCACATAATCAGTTAATTTATATGCTTAAAATTTAGACAAAAAATGATTTATACGCCATTTCAAATATTTTTCTACAAGAAATAAGAAAACAAAATGATACTTAGTACCTTTCATGACGCTTAAGCATTTGTTGCTGGCGAATCCGTAGGCAAAAATTTAATTAATACATTTGGTTAGTAGTCTGTCTATTAATGTGAAACATTTTCTAGGGAGCAGGAGGAGGAGGAGGAGGAGGAGGAGGGGGAGGACCAGGCGGAGAAGGGGTAAGTTATACCTACGAGGGGAAACGTATTATTAACGCGTATCACCTAGTCACTTTTATTTTTGAGCTCAAAAAAATCTTGTAAACGTCAGCCATTTCAAATTATTTTTCTGCAAAAATTAAAACTATTGTTTACTTTGATCTTATAATTATTAACGCGTACCTATCACCTAGTCACTTTTATTTTTGAGCTCAAAAAAATCTTGTAAACGTCTGCCATTTTAAATTATTTTTCTGCAAAAATTATAACTATTATTTTCACTTTCATTTTTTATAACGCCTAAGCTACTATAGCAATTTACATGGGACTTGGTATAGAGGGAGTTTTTATCACTGTTTTTGAAAGTTAAGCCGCATTTANCAAAGAAATTTTATAAACGCCAATAGAGGATTTATAAGCACCTTTTTAAATATTTTTCGACAAAAATTAGAAACTTGGTATAAAGACGGTTTTTATCGCTATTTTTGAATTACGCCGCATTTGACACTGGCGAAGCCGCTGGCCAAAATTAATTAATATTGGGTTAGCCTGTCTGTTATACGTGAACGTTATTATTAATAATAAAATTTTCTAGGGAGCAGGAGGACGGCCAGGCGCACCAGGGGTAAGTAATACCTGCAATTAAGTATCACTTAATGAATTAATTTATATGCTTAAAATTTAGATGAAAATAGATTTTTACGCCATTTCAAATATTTTTCGACAAGATTATTAACAGTACATACTTTGATCTTTGATAACGCCTAAGCTACTAAATATTACATGGTGGAACTTGGTATACAGACGGTTTTTATCGCCGTTTTTTAAAGCCGCTGGCCATAATTAATTAATACATTGGGTTAGCCTGTCTGTTATACGTGAGCGAGCATAATTATTTTATTATTAATAACAAAATTTTCTAGGGAGCAGGAGGACGGCCAGGCGCACCAGGGGTAAGTAATACCTGCAAGGGGAAATATATTATTAACGCGTATCATAAGCCATTTCAAATATTTTTCTACAAGAAATAAGAAAACAAAATGATCCTTAGTACCTATCATGACGCTTAAGCATTTGTTGTTGACGAATCCGCAGGCAAAAATTTAATTAATACATTTGGTTTGTAGTCTGTCTATTAATGTGAAACATTTTCTAGGGAGCAGAGGGAGGAGGAGGAGGAGGATCAGGCGGAAACGGGGTAAGTAATACCTTCAAGGGGAAACATACATAATATCACAGTCACTTTTAATTTTGAGCTCAAAATCTTGTAAACGCCAGCCGGTTTTAATATTTTTCTACAAAAATTATAACTAGGATATGTTTACTTTGATCTTTTATAACGCCTAAGCTACTATAGCAATTTAAATGTACTTGGTATAGAGGGAGTTTTTATCACTGTTTTTGAAAGCTAAGCCGCATTTGACGCTGGCAAAGCCGCTAGCCAAAATTAATTAATACGTTGGGTTAGTCTGTCTGTTATTATATCTGAACGAGCATTAATTATTATTTTATTTATTAATAACTAGCGACCGCCCGCGACTTCGTACGCGTGGATCCCGTTTTACCCCCTTCATCTACCTAACGTGGTTTAGATTTTTTCATACAAATGTTTTTTCCGCTAACTCCCGTTTCCGTGAGAATTTTGCAATATCCTGTTGTAATTAAGCTTTAAGTTTACTAAGATACCTGCATGCCAAATTTCAAGCGTCCAACTTAAGCGGTTTAGATTTTTTATACAAAAGGATTTTCCCGCTGATTCCCGTTCCCGTGGGAATTCCTAAGTAAACTATAACCTGCCCAGGAGTAAGAAGAATAATAGTACCAAGTTTCGTTAAAATCCGTCGAGTAGTTTATGTATCTATAAGGAACATACAGACGGACAGACAGACAGACAGACAAAAATTTTACTGTTTGCATTTTTGGCATCAGTATCGCTCACTAATCACCCCCTGATAGTTATTTTAAAAATGTATTTCATGTAGTTTGATCTTTGATAACGCCTAAGCTACTATTACATAGTGGAACTTGGTATAAACTTATAAAGACGGTTTTTATCGCTGTTTTTGAAAGTTAAGCCGCATTTGACACTGGCGAAGCCGCTGGCCAAAATTAATTAATACATTGGGTTAGCCTGTCTGTTATACGTGAACG
>NW_021131331.1:32098-103715 GCF_004193835.3 Ostrinia furnacalis | reverse complement strand
AAGTTCTCGAGTGGCGACCACGGGCTGGAAAACGTAGCGTGGGCAGGCCTCCTACTAGGTGGACCGACGATCTGGTAAAGGTCGCGGGAAGAGCCTGGATGCGGGCAGCGCAGGACCGTTCATTGTGGAAAACCTTGGGGGAGGCCTTTGTCCAGCAGTGGACGTCATTTGGCTGAAACGAACGAAGTATTTGCCTTATTTCTGCCATAAATAAATATTTTCCCTTCAGTTCAACAGGGAATCCACGCCGAAGCGTCTCGGCAACTGGCAGGTCCCACGTTGGGCGCCAACTCGCGCCCGCCCAATGGAGATGCGGCCGAACCCCAAGCCGATCTGCGATATGAACGGCCATTTTCTGCCGGGCGCTCCGAGGGGCACGTCCAGGTGCTTCGGACACTACACCGGCACTTGGGACCTCCCTAGGAAGATCACTAGGAAAGTCGGTAAGTGTATCCTATTCTGGCAAAGACATTTTGTTATTTACAGCTAAGACTGAAGTTTGAACATCTAGAGATATTAAGGCAATGAGTACTTCGACATTGTATCAAAATTATTGACAACTAGGGCATGAATATCGGAATCTCGGAATCTCGTAATATCGGAATCTCGGACTGCGAGATCCGATATTTCAATTCCGATATTGAGCGATCCAATATCGTAATATCGGAATCAGATAAAAGTTTTAATTGAGATTTTAAACAAAGCGTTTAAACTCGCCACAACCTGCCACAAAGCCCAAAGTACATGATTGGCAAATACCAATGATTTTCTCATGTCTCTCACCATCAGTTTTTGTTCCACAGCAAATATTTTACTATCTTTACTATTTGTAGGTAATTTTAACTTGTTCTAAATCAATTTTAGCATTTGCCATAGGTACTTGGTCAACAAAGAACGACATCTCAACTCCCTTTCAAACATTAATTTTACTGGACTATGGACCGTCAGTTCTGCGTACTATGTGCTCTGCCCATTGCCACTTCAGCTTGCTAATCCGTCGGGCTATATCAGCGACTTTAGTTAGTTTACGGAGCTCCTCATTTCTGATNCACACACACACACACACACACACACACACACACACACAAAACCTGTCATTTCCTATATTGCGGCCATGTTGTTTTGTGTATTTATATTGCGTGTAAATGTGTGCGTAATGTATGTGTTAGCGGCAATTTGTATAACTTAGGAATTCTATACAATACCTAGTCAATGTGTAAAATCAATGCCTGGGGCGCGTAGGCAATGTTTAAAATATTATTGTTCAATAAATACTTTACCTAGGCGTGTATGTAATTCCTAGGCATTGTATAGAATACCAGCTGGCCCACCGGTAATGTAAAACAGATTTTGATAATTATTATTTATGTACGGTTAGGGTGTAGCAAAGAGGGTGCAGGACTTAGCCGAATAACCGAGTTTTCGAACGTAATTTGTATGGAACTGACACTTAGAAAAAAATTGACGGATTTAGTATGGAGTTTGGACTTTTTAGAGTAGTAAAAGGGGGTAGGGGTCATTTTAAAAAACTAACTGAATTACAGAATACTAGGTTAGGATTTATTTTCCAAGGTAATCCTGAATTAGCCTAAATAGCCCGATCTTATTTTCTAGGTAGCCTAAATGGCTACCGGTAGCCGTTTGCATTTTTTGGTCGCCATTTGACCCCCAGAGGTAGCCTAAATGGCGATAATTCGCCTAATCTGGCACCACTGATCGCAAGCACAGATTATACAACAATGGTTGCCAGCATGAAGCTAAAGATAAAAATGGAGGCCACACTTGGAACAACAACTTGAGTCAAATACCTACTTGTCTCTATCTCGCTCTCTGTGGGCCGACCTCTCTTTTTAGTGTGGACTGTAGTATTGCTATCTCCTTATTTAAATCTCCTAGTAAATTCTTCGAAATAGCCAATTCACTAACCAAATCAGAAGTTAAACAAATAAATAATTAAATATTTGAACTACGATTACCTAGTTAAATTAAAAATCACAAAATTGTCGGCCGTTTAGTCTTAATGTGTTGGCGAATCAGGGAATTACAATCCCAATTCCTGGGAAATCGGTACCATGTGGCAACATCGACCCAATCCGGCCCATCATGGCGGTTGTTTACTATTTTGTTTAAGCAGTTAATTTCGTCACCACTCACCAGTAATTCAATTCGATCGTAAAATGGCAGCCAAAATCACGGTAATAATATCATATAGTATTATAGCCTGACCAGGAACATAAAAACCCTCGCCATGTTGCGGAAAACTAATGGTACTAATTTCTTTTAATGGCAACAGTAACTGAAAACTTCATTGACATGTCACCTTGCATGTCAGTCTATTGCTGTCAAAGTGTAAACAAACTTTATTTTAAATGTGCGCAATTGGTTTTATGAATTAAATTGCTAAAATATTTTTATAGTCGTGAAAGAAAAGTGGTTCACAATGTGTTAAAGTATTTGTCGAAGAGAAATACTAAGAGTTCGGACAATATTTTCATTGAATAATGTTTCCGACAAACAGTGGCGTAGCGTGCTATCTCGGCACCTGGGGCGGGAGACCCACTTTGCCGCCCCCATAATTAAATTTCGCAGGCAATGAGGTATCTTTTATTTATTGAAGGTAAAATAGGATGAGCGGTTTTACAAGCGGGTTCTACGGGCCTTATGAGCAGCGATGTCAGAAATAACTTTGTCAAAATCAATATTAGCAGCCCATTCTTGTTCAATCGATAATATAGCCAAGTTTGACAGTCTAGCGGAGCTCATAGTAGATCTGAGGTAATTTTTTATTAGCTTTAACTTCGAAAAACTTCTCTCACAACTTGCAACACTAATCGCCAAAGTCAAATATATACGAATCAAGATGACTATATTTAGAACCGAAATTCCGAGATTTAGTTTTTGAATGAACTGGAGGAGCTCCAGTGGTCCTTTACCACTTATATCTTCCTCTGATTCAGAACAGGCAACAAACTGCTGGAGACGCTTCCGCTCCATCTGAAACTCGTCCTTGTCAATGTCTTCTAATACATGGGAAAGATCACACTCGAACTTGCTGTCCAAAAGTTTCGCTGGCATCAAAAATCCGAACTTGTCCGATATTTCTTGAATTTGCTGGAATCGAGTCGTCATTTCTTGAATGATCTTGTCGAATGATGCGAACACCTCTCGACGGATTTCCTGCTCGTGAGACAAAGCTGCATCTTCAGAAGATTCATCGCCATGCATGCGTTTTTTTCTGCGAATTCTTCTCGTTTTGAGTTCGATTGCGAGTTTTTCGCAGAGAGTCTTAGCAAAGTCAATTGCTTCTTGCACGAAACGGTCTCTACTTTCCACTAAGAGGGTTTTCAAAGCGTAGAGTTTCTGAGCACACTTATCCACACTTAGTCCTCGTTGCTGCAGGTAAATCTGTGCGTCATCTACTTCAGGTAGCACTGCAGCCCAAAAGCCAAGAAAAGTTAGAAAGTTTCGTCGGCCGTTTGGTGTAGTGGTTCGAAACGAACTACTATTCCGGAGGTAGCGGGTTCGATTCCCGCACAGTACAAACAGTTGTGTGCATGAACATATTTGTTTGTATTGGACTGGGTGTTTTCTATGTATAATAAGTATGTATTTACAAAAAAAAAAAGTATTTAAGTATGTTTATATCCGTTGTCTAGTACCCATAGTACAAGCTTTGCTTAGTTTGGGACTAGAAGCGCAGTGTAAAATGTCTAAGGATATTTATTATTTATTTATTATTTAGTTAAATGACTGCATGGCTGTCAGGAAAAGACTGACTCCCGATCTTGTTTCGGAAGTTTGAGATGAATCTGTTAATTGTTCCAGTACCTCAAGAACTATCTCAAACTTATTTTTAAGCATCTTGACAGCTACATGTCTAGCGCTCCAGCGCGTTTCAGTGACTCGTTTCACTGCTTGGCCTGTGACGGCAACCAAAGCGTTCCATCGAACAGTTGATGCAGAAAAGAAGGCAAATAGCTTCTCCAGAGTTCCAAAAAACGTCACGGAATACACTGATTCAGAAGCAGCGTGTACCCCAGCCAAGTTTAGCGAGTGGTTTGTGCATGCAACGTATAGAGCTTTCGGATTCAGTGCTTTAATCCTGGCTTGAACTCCATTGTGAATCCCTGATATTGTGGCAGCATTGTCATAAGCATGTCCTCTCAGATTCTGTATGTCCAGTCCGTCTGATGTTATCTTCGCGATTATATCATTGCTGAGATCTTTTGCATTTTTTCCTTTTGGTTCGAAGAAGTCAATGAAAGATTCTACCACGGCGACTTTTTCTCCTTTGATATGTACGTATCGCAGAACTTGGCTCATTTGGTCATTGTGGGAGATGTCTGGTGTACTGTCGAAGATTACGCAATAATATTTAGCTTTTTGAATACGACGGATGATGGTGGATCGAACTTGCTGTCCTAGTAAGTTTAAAATTCATTCTGGGTTTCTGGAGATAGATACGAAACTGAGATATTTTGCCGCCCCCGCGAGCTGGCCGCCCGGGGCGGGCCGCCCCCTCCGCCCCACCCACGCTACGCCACTGCATGAACTCAATTCCGATATTAATATCGGAATTCCGATATTGAGATGTAATATCGGAATCCAATATCGGAATTGAAAACCTTCCGATATTACATGCCCTATTGACAACCCAGCTCTAGATATTTCCAACAATAAACAAATTATCAAAACAACATATTGGGCGCCAATATATGCAAGTAGAATAAAATATTAATATCAGGTGCGATTGTGGTCAAATACCTGCCGTGTTATGCATTAAAAAAATCGGANCTCGATTGATGGTTTCATTTAATTTATTTAAATCAGGTTACCTATAATAATATTTTTTCGTTAATTTATGAAAATATCAAATTAGCCCGTAATCCTGAATCCTGATACATAAAGTTAACCTATTAATTTAACACAGGTACGACTGTACTCAGTGTTGCACTATCAAATGCAATTGAGGCGCCTCTATGCCAGGGTTTTTATGTTCCTGCCCCCCTAGACAAAACGCACTTTTTGATCGAATCGAAAATCGAATCCGTCAAAACTCCATACAAAAAAGGGGCTTTTCGACCACTTATCGACTGGTTTGCGATTATAATTTGCACTTTGTCTAGACCCACTGGTCAGGCTATACCGTGCCAAAATGCACATTGAACCATATATGAAGCTAAATAGATAAAAATGGAGGCCACACTCCGAATACCCACTTGAAGCACAACCTATGTATCACTATCTCGCTCTCTGTGGGCAGACTCTCTCTTTCTAAATAAACAAAAAATATAAATTTGCTCAAAGTCAATGAAACTCAATGTAAAATCTTTATTTCTTGACATAGGTATCATTAAATGATAAGTGTAAATACTGGTAAAACGAAAAAATAGGGTTCCGCAAAATATGTAGATAATGTAGTGCACGCACGCGAAGCCGCGGGCGGAAAGCTAGTTTTTAATAAATGTAAAAATTCGTAGTTTTGCCAATAGGTTTTCTTCGTTCATAAAGCTAAGTCAGGTTCCTAGTTTGAAGTTGAAGATATTTATAAACGACAAAATCCAGTGCCGTCGTATACATTGACGTATACCTACTGCGATTGATTGCGGTGCGATTGTCTTTCAATCTTCGAATCGGTAGGTTCCCCACTACATCGGTCCCAAAATCCTGGGGGGTACCAGGGGGTGCCTTAGGACTTATGACGGGGGGGGGGACATGTTGGGGGGACCACGGGTAAAAGCCAGACATTTCATTTCAATATAAACTTACTGTAATTATTTAATTATGAAAAAATACGTGTCCATTTTTTTTTTATTATCTGTTTGACGCGCTATAAAATTAAAAGACTAAAATCTTTAGTAGGAATTATTTCTGATTTAATTCATTTTTATGTTTAATTCTACTGGCCTAAATGGACGTATATACCTTCCTAGTATTTTCATTGTCACATGAGATTATTTAGCTTATGTTGATCGCCTCAAGTCTTACGTTTTGGTTAATGCAGCCTATATTTCGTAAAGTGCTTTCTTCATCATTAACCGTTATATTTTTATCTATGATTAATTAACCGTGTCTGTCGTGCTGAGCTAAATAAATATGACTTCTATTATATGACTACTGTGTTCTGAATAACGTTACAATTAAATAACTCTAACGTTATTCAAAATTATTATTTATAGATCGCAGCCATATCATCAACCAATAAAAATCGTCGAATTTGCTGCCGAATTAAAAAAAATATCTCTAGCCAATGTTAACGCCGTATTCATCTCACCGGTCAAATACTCCGCTGTGATTGGCTAAACACTTGAACAGGTGCTATGCGTCATCCGCCATAACGTAGTTCTTGTAAATTGTGAAAGTGCGCTTTGTTTGCTAAAAAAAATAGTGAATTCAGTGTGTATTTGTTGTTAAAGGTGTATCAAATGTGTAATTCATCATGACTGAATGGTATAGGATGAGAAACGGATTCAACAACAAGCATAATTCGTCGGAATTATCGGTTGAAAGTTCATGTGAAATGTCAGACTCTTATAATATGTTTTCGGACAATTTGAGTCCAATACCGGCTTCTATTATGCCAAGGAAGCTGGATTTCAGCAGTTTGGATGACGATGATGGCATCAGGGATGCGTCGCCGGCCCCACCGTCGTTTAGTCCTCCGTACAAAAGAGTCAGAGCCCTAAGGTAAGGTATAACTTTCACTACTCGTATTCTATGCACAAAATAACACGTTTCTAGTGGTTTGAGACGTTACTAGCATAAATTTTAGCCATATAATGACCCACTAAATACTGTAAGATTGTTGTTGTTTATGTTTTCGGGGTTTTTCATATTGATATCTGTTAGGATCATGATTAGTGCATACCGAATCTAAATAACTGATTCTCCTGAAACGTACTGATTATGTATCTATATTAATATTATAAAGCTGAAGAGTTTGTTTGTTTGTTTACTTGAACGCGCTAATCTCAGAAACTACCGGTCCGATTTGAAAAATTCTTTCGGTGTTAGAAAGCCCTATCACGATACGAGTATTAGACTCAGAGCAACAATGAAAAATGTTGCAAAAACGGGTTCTCACGCGTACGAAGTCGCGGGCACAGCTAGTTGTATTATACAAACCAAAAGATAAGATCATTAAATAATTTTTTGCCAATTGGGAATTAGAAAGGTTCAAATGATATGGGTTTTCTATAAACCTCAGTGATGAATGAAATGAACATTTATTATTACTTACTGGTAAATCATATTATTATACTTCATGGTTTCAATGAGACTCCTTCCAAATTTTGATGATCACCTTTATACTTACAAACATTACTATGAGGTTCAACAGTGCATGGGATTGCAAAGGGTGACATATAAACCAAGTAGCTTTCCACCTGTGGCTTCGCCCGCGTGGAATTTTGTCTGTCACAGAAAAACTTTATCGCGCGTGTCCCTGTTTCAAAAACCGGGATAAAAACTATCCTATGTCCTTTCCCGGGACTCAAACTATCTCTATGCCTTTCATCAAAATCGGTTCAGTGGTTTAGGCGTGAAAGAGAGACAGACAGACAAGAGTTACTTTCGCATTTATAATATTAGTATAGAATTAGTATTGATCACAGAGCTCTATTCAATGCTGTGTGTTCGATTTGATGATTCACTTAAGCAAGCATTGTTTGTGAATACAGGCGGTAATCTGTAAGTCTTATTTAAATGCATAAATCCCAACTTACTTTTATGCTATAGAAGGTGCTAGAAAGACATTTTTTGTTGAAAAACAATGCATATTATAACTAAACAAGATGCTACAATGTTTACCTTGACATTATGTTGTGTGACTATGCCTTTCTATTGAGAAATGGGTTGTAAATTGCTAAATACATAATAATGCAACCATAATGTACACATTTTTTTAATGTTCAAAGATTTATTGATTTTTCAAATATTGTACCTACTATGGATTTAGTTTAATTTTTGGGTCCACCCCTATTAGGTATTGCTTTCACCAGTAGTTCTATTATTGAAAGTTTTAGGCTGGGTTGCACCATCTTACTTTGACTGTAACAAATGTCAGAAATCTGTCAAACTCCATACAAAACACACCGGTTATTGTTATTATAGTTAGTTACGGTCAAATTTTTGTGGTAACTCAGCCTTAACCCTTAAAACTTGAACATCATCATATCATCTTCATGCACACAAATCGAACCTGCAATCTCTAGAATAGTAGTTCAGTGACTGGTATGTGAACCATACCATAAACATACATGGTCAGTACCTCAGGCACAGGTGACAAAAGTAATAGACTAAGAGCTGGTGAACGCCAGACCTACGTCATTTTATATTTATAATATTTGGACAATTTTCACACAGCGCCAGCTAGCCCCAAAGTAAGCAACTTAATGCTTGTGTTATGGGTGCTAGCTTAACGGATATACTACTTATATACTTTTTTTTTTTTTAAATACATAAATATTATACATAGTCACACCCAGAAATTAAATTTCATCATTTCAATTTCTGCCCGGCCGGGAATCGAACCCGGGACCTCTCGGCATAGTAGTCCGTTCTGAACCACTACACCAAACGGCCGAAAAATTTATAAAAGTTCCTCAATCCCAAACTTGTTGTTACATGTCCAATTTTGCCAAACTGTGAACTTGTTACAACATGTCAACATTCTTTTGAAAGTGGTATTTGCATTGTTGACCTGGGTACCAAATACCATTCAAACTGGTCTGTTCTATGGCAGTTATACCATATGACTCATGGAATAATCTAGTGAAATGAAACAGGATTTTAGAATTTCGTTTTTCTTTTAAAATCTACATAATTTTTTTGGCTAGTCTTGTCTGTGCTATGTTAAGTATGGCATATTATGATGTGATAATAGTTTTTTATAGGCTTGGAAGGAATTCATAGCTTTTAAAAGCTTGGATGGAAGTAATTAATGGTTTTTTGATGACTTATGATGGTTTTTGAACTGTATATTACTTGTGTTAGTTATTATGTTTACATAAACACATAAACCGCTACCATTGTACATGTACGTATTTGAAGTAGGCATTTTTGTGTTAGGTAATTTTAAATCCTTATTTTTAGAAGAAAAGTAAAACTACTGGCCATAAGTCTCTAAGTCTCTAAGTATTATGGACATACGCCCGTATTCACAAACGATGCTTGCTTAAGTGACGGAAAAAATTGAACGCATAGTGTTGAATAGAGCTCTGTGATTGGTTCGTGTGTGACCGTGTGCGACCACACGCACTGTGAGACCTCATAGTAATGTTTGTGAATACGGGCGATTGATTGCTTCCTATGTTACAAATTACATTCCCACAAACACAACCTCCCTTTGTACCGTCGGCTAAACCTCGCGAACTTAAAATTCGGTTAGATTCAGTTAAAGCACAGTTATTTCGAACAAAACAAGACCATCTGATCCGAACAGCTGACTGCTACAAAAAGTCCGCCCACAAAAAGTGCATATGAATCACCTTGTGTACTGACAATGGATTTACGGCCTTATTGCGAGGGCGATAAGGAAGGTCACAGGATTAAGGTGTCTACCTGCGCGTGCGCCCTTAGTTTGGATTTGTGAATGTTTAAACGTAAATAGATCTAAGACGTAGTTTTTACGGCTTTGCTCGTCTTAAAAAACTTTTTTCGGCTTGCGCTAAGTTGCTCACGGGACATGGCAACTTTAAACATAAACTTCACGAATTCAAACTAGTTCCGTCTCCTTTTTGCGAGTGTTCCACTGATGATGTCTGTCATGAGCAGTCTGCCCATCATATCTTGTGTGGGAGTGTGATCTTTGGAAACATGAACGTGATATAATGCTTAATTCAATACAACATACATCTGTTTCCGCAATTTATTACACCGATCTTGTCGCGACAAGGAAAAATTTCCGTGCTTTTAAGCGATTTTGTGAAAAATATTATTGGCAGGTAGTTGCTAATTACTCATAAGATAGGCCCCCTTAATTTAATTTATTGTCCGTGGTGCATAATCTTTTTCTTAAAGGGTTTTTTTTAAACCTTTGTTTGTCACCTGTCATCCGCTTTGCAATGGAGGGAAGTCGAACCTTAATTTCGAACTCCTCCTATGTTCTTCTGATTAATTTCGTTGCGGGTCCAATGACAGTTTAACTTTCCCCCGGGACAAACTTTACCTTCATTGGTTGGGGTTTTGTGGCGGTCAAGCTGTAGATCCTGGCTACACAGGAGTTGCAGTGGTGGGAACGAGAGGTGGGAATAGTCCCGTTGCGCTAAGTTGGTTTTAAAGATTTTTTGGTTTTTCCTAACACATTACCTATTGACTAGAAAAAAGAAAGAAGAAGTTAGCGTTTATCAGCGAACTGACTTAAGTGGATTTTGGTGTAGGTCATGTGGAAATCCTTGGGGGATGCCTTTGTCCAGCAGTGACGTCTTTCGGCTGCAACGAACGAACATGTCTCTAAAAAATTGGACGATTTGAGAAGTATGTTCAATATACATATGTATCTCGGCGCAGTAATGACTCCATAGAGCGTCTCGTAGTACAGGGAAAAGTTGAGGGCACCAGACCACGTGGTAGATCACCAATGAGATGGACAGACCATATCAAGGCCGCAACTAAGTGCTCGGTTAGCGAAAGTACCCGGAAAGCTGCAGTCCGCGAGGAATGGCGCCGTATTACGTGGAACATCACTCTGAATAGTGATTCAAAATGATGACCACGACCACTCTGACAAGAGTGTACCGACTGAGAAGAAGAAGAAGTTCAATATACATCAGTCGTCCGTTTGTAAGAGCGCACATAAATTGGTTATTTTTCGTGTGCGGTCGTACAAATGGACGACTAACGTCTGGCATGAAACGTCTTAATTGAATTTGTATTGTAACTGGCAGCTTCGCGCGGGTACGGGACTATTCCCACCTCTCGTTTCCACCGCTGCAACTCCTGCGTAGCCAGGATCTACAGCTTGACCGCCAATAACCCAACCAGTGAAGGTCAAGTTTGCCCCGGGGGAAAGTTAAACTGTCATTGGACCCGCAAAGAAAATAATCAGAAGAACATAGGAGCAGTTCGAAGTTAAGGTGCGAGTTCCCTCCAGTGCTATGTGGATGACGAGACAAAACAAAGTCCCTGTCATTCGCTTTGCACTTTCTTCGCGCGGGTAGTAGAGAATTATGCCTATTACAGATTAGTTAGAGAATATCAGAATATCTACCTATGCTCAATGCAGTATAATTATTGTAAGCCTAGGCCACCAAGCAGACCACCGATTTTCTATCGGCCGATAGTTTAGTCGGGCAGTTAATCAGTATGGGCATCTATGGAACTGCGCACATTACACCGATTGATTCTTCATACAAATTAGAATCGGGCCCAACTATCGGCGGACTAAAAATCGGTGATCTGCGCCTAGGCTAAGTAGAATTCCCTACATCGCCGTGAGTCAGTCATTCATCCTAATTTAATTTAACAACGTTGCATTTACAACTACGCAGTCTCCGTGAAAATAATTAAGGTGGTTTCCCACGGCCGTGATTTTACGGGTGATGCCCACTAAGACCACGGTTGGACACGCATCGCTGAGAATACTCCGGTGGAGCAATGTTGTATCCTGGATTTTAAATCACTGCAGCACCGTGGGAAACTAACTTATTATTACAAAGATATTTGTCAAGATGTGTACACACACGTGTTTCTACAAATGTACTGGACAGATGCACTTTTTGTAAATACTAAGTACTTCTCATAAACTAAGTATGTTTCGCATGTTTTTGGAAACCTTTTAGCAATGAGAGCGCACATAAACTAATGCTAAGGTAGCGCACGCTAGCTAACTAAAATCTTTGCAAATAGTGTGGGAGTCCTCTAAATATTTATGGTTTGCGTCCTTCGTTTTAATTGGTCACCATACAAAACTGGCGTACAATTTAGGCGGTCTTATCATTAGAAAGTGACCTCTCCACGTCACCCTGGAACAGCAGGAATTTAGATAATTCTATAAAATGTCCAAGTATATTTATTCATTTCACATCTCAAACAAATACGTCAAATGCCCCATTGTCCTTCAACTCCCCACATCAACGGAAATTCACCCTAAAAGCTCGAAATCTATAAGAATTAATAGTACCTACCTGTGAAGACTACAAGTTTCATTCTTACGAACACAACGCGATAAGGGTCAAAATGGAGTCAATTCCTAAGGGTGAAAAGGAAGCACGTGTCTTCCGATCTATTGTCCATAAGAAGGGTGAATTACAATGGAAATGTAGCAAGATGCGTAGCAAGTATAGTTTACCGTATATTTTTCAAGGATATTGCATTCAGGTGTTGTCAATGATATTAAAGAACTATAGATATGTTACGTTCATAGAAATTACGATTTTAATCCGTGCCGAGCTATTCCAAATTGCACACATTGACAAATGTAACTGATAAGTGAAACAAAAGATACGAAATAGCACGCAAATGAAAGAGATAGCTATAGTTTTAACGATTCTGCACTAACTAATCTATGTCCGCAGCGCACGCATCCTTATCGCTCTAACGTCAAAACAAGATCGCTTTCTCTTTCTTAACTTGAACATGGCGCATGGCGTCTTGATTGTTTGCATAAATAACTGAATATAAATACTAAATAATTTTGCATAATCACATGTGGTAAGAGATCCCTTGTATTTTGTTTACTTTAGAGTCATAATTGGTACACTTTCGAAACACACACGATGGCATTTTTTATTTATTTTGGTAAGAACACAGGAACTTACGGTGTGGTACACGCGATTGCGCACGACGCAGGCCACACGAAGACTAAACACAAGACGTCCCAATTGGGACGTATTTGAGTATTCACAGCGCGAGCGCTTATAACATATCTGCTTTTGTTTTTATATAATATCATTGGTTGTTGTATTTTCTAAAAGATCGGTTTGTACGACCCGATTGAGTTAAATGCGCACCTCGCCGGAATGCGACTCTTCCTCGCACTCACCCGCACACCTTCCCGCGATCGCCCCGTCCGGACCAGAACCACAGAATAAGTAATAGTACAGGTACAGAAGGATTACTCCGCAAGACGATTTAAATAAATGCGAGTCTTGCTACGACGCGATACAGTGGAATTCAGCTCGCACAGCACTACGTACCTACAATTTTATTCACCTACAAGTTTTGTCTCTTTCTATCGCGTGCCTCTGAACTTTTCTTACGCTGTTAGGGTTGCTGTCTAGTGAAAAAATAATTAATCTTCTTATTTGTAATGAGGTACGTACGTAGGTAAAGTATTACTGTTATTTTACCTTTGTAAAAATAACATTTCAAATATACCTACTTAGGATTAAAAAAAACTTATTTTATTACAATGTCTTCATTGATACCTATTTTAACACAAGACGAATAAATTAAACATACTATTACAGAAAAAAAGAAGAATTCTATACTATCCTAAGAATTATTGATTACCGACATGGCCAACATACCTTTCATCATCATTCTTTGGGAAGCGAAAAAAAAGATAAATCCGGTAGATTTCTTTTCGAATTTAAACACCTGAACGCCGCACAATATTTCTTTCTCTTTATGTCCATTTTTAAATAATACTTCGATCATAGAATTAGGTACTACAACTCACGCCAGAGAGTCCTGACGGGCGCGCGCTTGACACTCGACTGTTATAATACCCGCCGGCGGGGCGCTTCGCTGTAGGTAATTATCGGATGTACCGCGCGGAGTGAGCCAGGCCTGATTCAGGTGTTGTATTTTCTAAAAGATCGGTTTTTACGACCCGATTGAGTTAAATGCGCACCTCGCCGGAATGCGAGTCTTCCTCGCACACCTTCCCGCGATCGCCCCGTCCGGACCAGTGTGCCTACCATGAGTTTACTTTAGGTGAGCTCGCTAGCGAATACGTCAAAAAATTCTATGAAGATTTTATTTCTTGAAAGTAGCCGCTAGGGGCGCTGCACAATATGTCATAAATTTAAGTGTCATTTTTTTACGCAGTCGCTAGCGAGCACACCTAACGTAAACTCATGGTAGGCACACAGAGCGGCGATGTGACGTCACGGCCGTCAGGTGCGCATTTTAATCGACCGGGTTGTAGTTTTGACACTGTTATTAATCTTTGGATGGTTTTTGGTGTGTTTTAGCGTCTTTATACGACGTTATCTAGTACTAAATTATGAATGCTTGTACTATGGGACTTGACAACGGATATAAACATACGTATTTATATATTTTACATAGTCTCGTCTCCGCATATGTTGCTTCGTCTCCGCTATGGCATAATGGCCCTTAGCAAACGGGCAGTTTTTCTTGGCAATAATAATATTAATATGGATTTCGTAGGTTCGTTTGAAAACTTAGTCCACTGCTGGTCAAATACTTTTTTTATGGAACAGGAGACATAGTAGTAAACGGAAAAACCGAGAAAAACAGAATTTTAATACATAATCAATCACTTATTTCCAGCATTGTCCAATGTACCTTACGCTCCATATAATAAGTTGTCCGTCTACCCGCAGGTTGTTCGACAGCCCCCACACTCCGAAGTCGTTGCTGGAGAAGTGTTCGACGCCCTCCCACCACCCGCCCCGGTCGAGGCTGTTTCCGCCCAAATTGAACGCGCCGACGGGTGAGTTACATTTTATTCTTCTTCTTCTTTTCGCGTCGACAACAAACCTACAGTGTCAGCCCAAAACTCCGCCACCTCCTCCTGAGTGCAGTTAGTTGGGCACACTGGCACGACATCAGGTGCTTCATCGACTGGGGAACAAAACCGCACCTGCACTCCATGTTTAAGCCATCCAAGAATCCCCACCTGACCAGATTGTCCTTACTACGGCCAACCTGCGTCCGAAGTCTATTTAAAGACTTCCAGGTAAGCCAGGGGAGCTCATGTCCAGGTGGAGGACTCTCAGTCACAGGGACAAAAGGACAGGGGAGATCAGCTCTCTCGCGCCATAACCTGCATCTCTCTTTTGACCGATCGTCATAAAGGAGAGTCTTTTTTTCTACAAACATGGATAGACTTTTGTGTGTATCGCGAGAAACGCGCGTAGACGGCGCGTTTAAAAATCGCCGTGTGCATATGCTCTAAAGTCCGGTCGCCGAGCGATAAGGATAGGTAGCTTGGGGTCATTGGCGAAATTCTACGTGCTCGGCGACCGGACTATAAGTATTATGATGGTGACGAAGGCCTCAACGATATTCAGTCTCATGTCGCATGGGACTCACGGTGAAATTAAGGCGCTAAGAACAAACCTTAAATTAAGAGCTGTTGTTAAATATTTGTTTTCTCATTGCAGGCATGCCGTCAGGATCCAGTCATCACCTCCACCCGCCGTCTGGGGACGAAGACAGCGCGTTGGGCAGTCTACCACCTGACGACATGGATGACTCGAGACCGCGGCCCGCCGCCAACATCAACCCATTCACGCCTGATGGTAAGACAAGACTGTTCTACCAGTCATTTAGGATGAGTCGCGCAGAACATTAATGTAGCTATAGTCTGGTCTGCGAGCACGTAGAATTTTGTCCAATGACCCCAAGCTACCCATCCTTATCGCTCGCGCGTAATTATGTTGCTGTCGCGCTCGCACACTCACTGATACGCGAGCGATAACGCATCGCTCAGAACATATTTCTAGCTGCTAGATGGCGAGACAGATTGTAGTCGTCATCATCATCACCACTCAGTCGCCATCATCAGGCAATTTAGGACGAGTTAAGAGGGTAGAGTGATTTGACACATCATCATCATCATCATAGGGTCGAGTGATGGAGAACACTAACCCTCTGACCCTCTACTGTGTCACCGTAGTCATCATCATCACCAGGTATTTAAGTTTAGCTTCTGCATGCCTCCGACGGTGAGCCTAGTCATCATCATCATCCATCATCATCATCATCATCATCATCATCATCATCTACATCCCCCGTCAGGGGACGAAGACAGCGCGTTTGGCAGCCTGCCGCCCGACGACATGGATGACTCGACACCGCGGCCCGCCGCCAACATTAATCCATTCACGCCTGATGGTAAGACATCAACATCATTAGCTAAAGTCCGGTCGCCGAGGACGTAGAATTTCGTCCAATGACCCCAAGCTACTCATTGTTATCGCTCGCGCATAATTATATTGCTGTCGCGCTCGCACACTCACTGCCGCCGCCCGTCGCACAGTCGCGACAGCAATATAATAACGCGCGAGCGATAAGGATGGGTAGCTTGGATCATTGGACAAAATTCTACGTGCTCACAGACCAGACTATAGAGACTGGAATTCGCTGCCTGCTGCAGTCTTTCCTGAACACTATCATCGGGGCCTTTTCAAGGCGAGAGTGAATGCACTTACAGAGCAAATATGTACCATCCTAGACTGCATCTCACTTAACACCAGGTGCGATTGCGGTCAAATACCTGCATTGTTCTACATAAAAAAGGTCATTTAGGACGAATCAAGCAGAATATCAAGGAGTAGAGAATATAGTAAGGTTCTGTCAGTCGCCAGTGGCGCCAACTATAGCACAAAACGAAAACCCCTCATTGACTAAGGTCTCAACTACTCAATGAGGGTTTTCGCGATTGAAAAATCCGCCAGATGGCAATACATTGACGCGAGGTCCAAATGCTGCATGATTGGTTATTTTTGACATGACATTGACAGATATGTCAAAATCCACCAATCACGCAGCATTTGGACCTCGCGTCTACGTATTGCCATCTGGCGGATTTTTCAATCGCGAAAACCCTCATTACAAGTGCTTGGTCATCATCATCATTTCAGCCACAGGACGTCCACTGCTGGACATAGGCCTCCCTCAATGATTAAATTGCGAGTGTTTAAATAATAAACAAAATATCTGTTACAGGTCAAGCGTTGAATAAAAAGAAACGGGCGTTGTCGAAAACACCGACGTGGGATGCAACGCCCGAGCAACCTGCCAAAAGACTCAGGGTAAGTTTGAATTGAATTTTCAATACTTCTACGCGTGAAAATAATTGGAATAATATTTCCCGCTTTTGCAACATTTTTCTTTACTGCTCCGCCCCTATTGGCTGTAGGGTGATGTTATATAGCCCAAAGCCTACCATAAAGGCATAATAAGTCCGATTTTTTCATTGTTTTGGATCTTAAGACAATTAAGATAACCGCAACATGGTGGGAACTATATTCACACTGCCGCAACATGGTGGGAACAATATTCCCACTTCCGCTAAATGGTGGGAACTGTTTTCCCACTGCCGCATAAAGTGTTCAGGCAACAGAAAGTCATTTATGCAGGAAAAACTACTACAAGTGGATAATAATAAACCGTATCATGCGTTTAGGAAATAGAACCTTAACTTCGAACTCCTATGTTCTTCTGATTAATTTCGTTGCGGGTCCAATGACAGTTTAACTTTCCCCCGGGACAGACTTGACCTTCACTGGTTGGGTTATTGGCGGTCAAGCTGTAGATCCTGGCTACACAGGAGTTGCAGCGGTGGAAACAGTCCACCAGCTTAGTCGATGTTATTTCATAAGTAGAAGTGCGCACACACCGATTTGGTATCGCTCGATTCCTCATACAAATTGCAAGCCGACTCAAGTATCGTCCTTCTAAAAGTCTGCAAAAGTTCTTACTATCTTATATTTAACTAAAGCCCGGTCCGTGAGCACGTAGAATTTTGTCCAATGACCCCAAGCTACCCATCCTTATCGCTCGCGCGTAATTATATTGCTGTCGCGACTGTGCGACGGGCGCCCGCAGTGAGTGTGCGAGCGCGATAGCAACATAATTACGCGCGAGCGATAAGGATGGGTAGCTAGGGGTCATTGGACCTAATTCTACGTGCTCACAGACCAGACTATAGTACTGTTATGAAAGCTTGTTTATTATTTATTTATTTATCCCGCAGGAGTCAAACATATCCCGGTACAACGTGGAGTTCATAGAGCTGGGCGTGATAGGTCGCGGGCAGTTCGGACGCGTTACAAAATGCGTGAACAAATTGGACGGATGCGTGTACGCGCTCAAACGGTCGTTAAGGTATGTTGGACTTTAACGCGAGGGGATAAGGTTTACAATGTAGTGGACGACGTCATCATCGATAAAAGTGACTCGAGAGTTTCATGCGACTCTAGATACTCTTAAGCTACTTTGAGGTGACTCTAGACACTGAGGCGACTCTAGATACTCTAAGGTGACTCTTAAGTCTCTAAGGTGACTATAGAGACTCTAAGGTGACTATAGACTCTTAGAGACTCTAAGGTGACTCTAGAGTCTCTAAGGTGACTATAGACTCTGAGGTGACTCTAGATACTCTAAGGTGACTCTAGACTCTAAGGTGACTCTAAAGTCTCTAAGGTGACTATAGACTCTGGGGTGACACTAGAGTCTCTAAGGTGACTATAGACTCTGGGGTGACTCTAGAGACTCTAAGGTGACTATAGACTCTTTGAGACTCTAAGGTGACTCTAGAGTCTCTAAGGTGACTATAGACTCTGGGGTGACTCTAGATACTCTAAGGTGACTCTAAAATCTCTAAGGTGACTATAGACTCTGGGGTGACTCTAGAGACTCTAAAGTGACTTTTACAGTCATTAAGGTGAGTTTAGAGTCTGAGGAGATTACAGAGACTCTTGGGCGACTCTAAGATGACTTTAGAGATTCTTAAGCAACTCTGAGGTGGCTAGCGACTTTGCTGCGACCCTGTAGCGACTCTGTTGCGACGTGGAGTTCATAGAGCTAGGCGTGATAGGCCGCGGGCAGTTCGGGCGCGTCACTAAGTGCGTCAACAAACTGGACGGCTGCGTGTACGCGCTCAAACGGTCGTTAAGGTATGTTGGACTTTAACGCGAGGGGATAAGGTTCACAATGTGGTGGATGTTAACATCATGGTAGGAAGCGACTCTAGTGACTTTGATGCGACGCTAGCGGCACAGAGGCGACATTTGTGACTGTAGTGACTCTGCTGAGATTTTGAGACAACTTTAGCGACACACAATCGACTAAGGCAATTCTAGCGACTCTAAGGTGATCGTAGCGACTATGAGGCAACTCTAGTCACTTTAAGGGGACTCTAGAGACTCAAAGGTTACTCTAGAGACTCAAAGGTTACTCTAGAGACTAAGGTGACTCTAGAGACTCTAGGGGTGACTCTAAAGTCTCTAAGGTGACTATAGACTCTGGGGTGACACTAGATACTCTAAGGTGACTCTAAAGTCTCTAAGGTGACTATAGACTCTGGGGTGACTCTAGAGACTCTAAGGTGACTCTATAGACTCTAAGGTGACTCTAAAGTCTCTAAGGTGACTATAGACTCTGGGGTGACACTAGATACTCTAAGGTGACTCTAAAGTCTCTAAGGTGACTCTAGAGACTCTAAGGTGACTTTTACAGACATTAAGGTGAGTTTAGAGTCTGAGGAGATTACAGAGACTCTTGGGCGGCTCTAAGATGACTTTAGAGACTCTTAAGTAACTCTTGAGGTGACTAGCGACTTTGCTGCGACCCTATAGCAACTCTGCTGCGACGCAACTAGTGCGTCATCATCATCATATCCCGCTACAACGTGGAGTTCATAGAGCTAGGCGTGATAGGTCGCGGGCAGTTCGGGCGCGTTACAAAATGCGTGAACAAATTGGACGGATGCGTGTACGCGCTCAAACGGTCGTTAAGGTATGTTGGACTTTAACGTGAGGGGATAAGGTTTAGAATGTGGTGAATGTTAACATCATGGTAGGAAGCGACTCTAGTGACTTTGATGCGACGCTAGCGGCACAGAGGCGACATTTGTGACTGTAGTGACTCTGCTGAGATTTTGAGACAACTTTAGCGACACACAATCGACTAAGGCAATTCTAGCGACTCTAAAGTGACCGTAGCGACTATGAGGCGACTCTAGCCACTTTAAAGGGACTCTAGAGACTCTGAAGAGACTAGAGACTGGTGCGACTCTAGCGACTCTGAGGCGACTCTAGTGATTAAGGCGACTCCAGGGCGACTCTGGCAATAATAATTGTACTCTAGCGACTCGGAGTTGGACTTTAACGCGAGGGGATAAGGTTTAGAATGTGGTGGATGACGTCATCGTCATGATAACATGCGACTAGCGAGTTTGATGTGACTAGCGTAACTGAGGCGACTCTAAGATGACTGTAGAGACTCTGCTGGGATTCTGAGGCGACTCTAGAGACTCTAAAGCGACTCTGATGTGACTCTTAGATACGCTGAGGAGACTCTGGCGACTCAGATTCTAGCGACTTTCAGGCAACTCTAAGAAGACTAGATACTCGCTGCGATTCAGAGACTCTGAGGTGACTTTAGCGATTCTAAGGTGACTGTAATCTCTGCTGAGATTCTGAGGCGACTCTGGAAACTCTTGAGGTGACTCTAAAGAGTGAGTTGACTCTAGCAACTCTGAGGCGACTTTAGCGACACTAAAGCGATTCTAAGGTGACTGATCTCTGCTGAGATTCTGAGGCGACTCTGTAAACTCTTGAGGTGACTCTAGAGACTGAGTTGACTCTGAGGTGATTTTAGCGACATAAATGCGAGTCTAAGTTGACTGTGGCCTCTGCTGAGATTCTGAGGCGACTCTAGACACTCTGAAGTGACTCAAGAGACTCTGAATCGATTCCACGACTCTGAGGCGACTTTAGCGACACTAAAGCGATTCTAAGTTGATTGTGGCTTCTGCTGAGATTCTGAGGTGACTCTGGAAACTCGTGAGGTGACTAGAGACTGAGTTGACTCTAGCAACTCTGAGGCGACTGACTTTAGCGACACTAAAGCGATTCTAAGTTGATTGTGGCCTCTGCTGAGAGATTCTGAGGTGACTCTGGAAACTCGTGAGGTGACTAGAGACTGAGTTGACTCTAGCAACTCTGAGGCGACTTTAGCGACACAGAAGCGATTCTAAGGTGACTGTGATCTCTGCTGAGATTCTTAGACGACTCTTGAGGTGACTTTGGTGACTCTAAACGTCTCTGAGGTGACTC
The DNA here is from genome assembly GCF_004193835.3 of Ostrinia furnacalis. NCBI lineage: Eukaryota > Metazoa > Arthropoda > Insecta > Lepidoptera > Crambidae > Ostrinia > Ostrinia furnacalis. The sequence goes on along the minus strand of NW_021131331.1, from coordinate 82,737 downwards.
TGCTTACTCCGAAGCGTTTGGGGCACGTTCGCTACACTATTTATACAATAATGGAAATATTTTAGTCGGCCGTTTGGTGTAGTGGTTCGGAACGGACTACTATTCCGGAGGTAGCGGGTTCGATTCCCGCACAGTACAAACATTTGTGTGCATGAACATATTTGTTTGTATTGGATTGGGTGTTTTCTATGTACAATAAGTATGTATTTACAAAAAAAAAAGTATTTAAGTATGTTTATATCCGTTGTCTAGTACCCATAGTACAAGCTTTGCTTAGTTTGGGACTAGAAGCGCAGTGTAAAAAATGTCTAAGGATATTTATTTATTTATTTGGCTTTAATTTGTTGTTAATTTACTTGTGTATGTTTATTGTAGGCCTGTAGCGGGGTCGGCGGCTGAAAGGGCAGCGCTGACAGAGGTTTACGCACACGCCGCCTTAGAGAAGCACCCGCATGTCGTCAGGTAATTCAAATTCTTTATAGGTTTAACCACAGAATAATAATAAGTACTACGTACANCATCATCCTCCAGCCAAGAAGAGCGGAGAAGTAAAGAAAAATGTTGCAAAAACGGTAAATATTATTCAAACTATTTTCACGCGTACGACGCGGGCACAGCTAGTGTTGTATAAACAAACTTACTCTCACAAGAAAAACAAAGAAGATTTTTTTCCTATATTGGCCTGCATCTCACCTGATGGAAACTGATGATGGCTGAAGGTGGAAACGAGCTTCGTCGTTAATTCGAAAATAATATAAAATTACATTTCCAATACAGACGGCATGTCATATAATAAAGGACATTTTGAAACAAATGTTTAGTAATATGCTGTCGTCGGAATTGTGTCTAGAATATCAAACAAATATTTTTCACCTTTCAAATTTCTAGCACCACGGACTTAGACTGACGGCAGACAGATATAGGTAAGTATGACCTATGTCGGTCTGTCTGTCACGCACGTGTTACATGTATAGGTAGACATAGATAAATTTCAAACAATACTTTATGATATCATGCTGGGTAAAAAATAATCTCTTATGCTAAGTTTAAAACAGTTGTTAGTTAACAAACATTCATAATTACATGACTTCTATCATACACAATAAAAATCTATTTACTTCGATTACTTAATATTATCTATGTCTTAAATTGAAACATATACCTACGGCTTGCAAACATTTAACTCTCTCTTAGTTTTCACATTAAATTCAACTCAAAATGTAGGCATTATTATGTCAATCAATTCCAAGCAGTATGACTCGGTACCCTCATGAAAATACACAATTAATTACATCAATCAATGCACATTTTACAAGAAAATATGAAACATGACATGAATCAGGAGGCCTCCATTGATGAGGCCAGAACCTCATCTTGGAGGCTCTCCATACCACAGCACAAAACTGCTGCTTTTAGANTAATAATAAGTACTACGTACAGAAGTTTTACTTCGCGAAGGTATTTAAAAAAATGTATGCTCAATGTCATTAACAATATGGTGTAATTTAGCCTGTCTCAAGAGTCAAGCAAGTTTGTCAGAAGTTTTGTTGACAAACGTCAGTGATCGGTACTGCGCCGAAGCTATAGGGCTGACTTCGGTAAAATGATGTGACGTGAGGTGCCAATCTGCAGAAAATGGCGGAGGAAATACATGATTTAGCATGAATTATCATGAATAATATTAACTACTTATTTACCTCTCAGTGTCTTGAGGCAACTTAAAAAAGTACATTCTGTGTTTTTATTATTATTTAGGCAGTTAAATACTGCACAGTATTTAGTACACCAATTTCTTTATTTTTTTCCATCATACACAAGAATACGCGTGCGTGAGTCAATGTTCGCTCGTATGTGAGGCCTTGTCGAATAGTACTCTTGTAGGGGGCAATCGTGCGTGTTTTGTTTTCGATGTAAACTCGCGGAGATGAACAGGCCTGGTTTAACGCTTAACTGAGTCAGTGCCTGAGGTCAGCGAGACTTCAGATGTGCCTCAGACTTGTTCTTTTCATCCGCTACTTCTTCTTAACACAAGCCCATTATAGTGTTTTATATGGGCTGATTGATTTAAATTATGTTTCATTGAATAAACAGATGGTTGCAGGTCGCTTCTAAAGCCTGGTCCGTGAGCACGTAGAATTTTGTCCAATGACCCCAAGCTACCCATCCTTATCGCTCGCGCGTAATTATATTGCTGTCGCGACTGTGCGACGGGCGCCCGCAGTGAGTGTGCGAGCGCGACAGCAACAGGCTTTAGTTAAGATCTTACACTAATACGTTGTCGCGAAGTGGTGGTAGGGGAAGCTATATTTGGGAAGTGTACAAGTACCCTGGAAAGGGCCTATGTGGGGCGTAACTCCTACATTAAAGAATGCTAGGGTAATAAGGATGCTATGAGGATGTGAGTGATGCTGAAGGGTCGGGAGAGAGGTGGAATGAAAACGACCAGTTTGAGTGACTGTTAAAAATACACTGATTTATTGATATAACGTATTCAATGCGTTTGACGTTAATTTGGGTCAACCGCGCAAACGCTTACTTAGCAATAACTTATTAGCTATATGAAAAGTGAATACGTTTGTACGATAGCTCGTACATCCTAAGTACTGAATAAATTCATTTGAATACTTTGACGAAGTACCGAAGTTAGCCGAATAGTGTAGTCAGACCATAATATAGTTAATATTCCTTCCGAATAGAGCAACAACCATGAGCTGTCAAACGAAACCGATTTTGGATGACACTGGATGTCATTTGTGTGTCAGTGGTCAGGATTGTTTATTTGTTTATATTATGTTTATTGCATCATGTTGGTATTATTATTCAATCCACAGATATTACTCAGCGTGGGCGGAAGACGACCATATGATAATCCAGAACGAGTACTGCGACGGTGGCTCCCTCCAACAGAAGATGGAAGCCGGACCTTTGGCGGAAAGCGAATTGCTGTTACTACTAGCGCACATAGCTGACGGATTAGCGTGAGTAACTTTAAACACTTCGTTCACTCATTCAATCGTTCATTCGTTCAATTGAATGATTACTGCGACCGTAATTCTTCAGCAGAAGAGAGCGAACTATTTTTGCTGTTAATGCACATAGCTGAAAGACAAGCGTGAGTAATTTTAAAATCTTCTTTCACTCGTTAGCTCATTCATTAGTCAATCACTCATTTGAACGGTTGGAGATGTAGCTGGAATGTGATGGGAACCAGACAACTTATAGCTGAGGGACTAGCGTGAGTAACTTTAAAGACTTTGTTCACTCATTCTTTTTGGGTGTGGGCTTACCGATGACCTCATGGCGGTAGCAGGAAGGCGCTGGATGCAGGCCGCTACCAACCGGGCGATGTGGAAATCATTGGGGCTTATGTTCAGCTGTGGACGTCCTGTGGCTGAAATGATGATGAGGAGTGGTTTTACCACAATAGTCTAGTGGCGAGTACAAAATTGAACGCTTTGTGTAACGTGTTTAGTATCGTGAGTAATATTAAACAGACGTCCGTTTATTCATCTAAACTAGTAGATGGAGGGAGAGTGGTTTTTTGAGCTGTATTGTTTCCAATTAATGTTTAAATAATTGCCATGGATAAACAGCGGATTTTTTTTAAACAAACCATGAAAAAGCTTTCTGTGTTTGTAATGTCCACATCTGACTTAGACGGGTAGAGAAGAGGTAAACGAATTTAAAGACAATACAGCGGCGTGGAGCCGAGATATGTGGAAATAATGAAATGTAATCGGTCATTCAAAACACTTCTCCGCTCCGTTCTGCCTTGATAACCGGACCTAATGCTTTGATCACACACTGTATTTATTTCTTGATGATTATTTAACTATTTACTTAAACTCACCACACCCCAACCGTCACGTTGACGTGTTACGCGCGTTCTTTCGTCCTTGGGCTATAGCTGAAAATCAGTGGTTTGCTTTTAAGTAAACCAATTACTGAGCTGTTGCCGTTTTGCATTGCTGCGACACACATTTCTGTATAAAGTGTGTAGCTATATTGTACGTCATAATGTTTTTTTAATTCTTTTTTTATATCTGTCTTACCATACCATGTCATATTGTCCTGAGGGTACTATTTTATCCTACTTTTGGTACTTTCTGTTTGTAATGTGTGTTTCTGTTATGCAAATAAACGTTTTATCTATCTATCTGTCTATTTTAACGTAACCCTCAATTTCCCCACAGCTACATCCACTCCCGAGCGCTGGTCCACATGGACGTGAAGCCGGGCAACATCTTCCTGTGCAGCGCCGACGTGGCGCCGGCCGACAGCGACGACGGCTACGACGACGACGAGCCGCGCCCCGACCACCTCTACAAGATCGGTGAGTGTAGACTGGAGGGGAGCGGCGAGCGATAGGGGAGCGGCGAGCGATAGGGGAGCGGCGAGCGATAGGGGAGCGGCGAGAGACTAGGGGAGCGGCGAGAGACTGTAGGGGAGCAGCGAGCGATAGGGGAGCGGCGAGCGACTAGCCTGGCTGGCTGGCTAGCTTCTGTCTACCTAGTGACTACACTAGACCAGCTCGTGTCTGGCTAGCTTGCTAGCTGGCTTGCTGTCTCCAGCTGGTGCAGGACGTGAAGCCGGGCAACATCTTCCTGTGCAGCGCCGACGTGGCGCCGGCCGACAGCGACGACGGCTACGACGACGACGAGCCGCGCCCCGACCACCTCTACAAGATCGGTGAGTGTAGACTGGAGGGGAGCGGCGAGCGTCTGTAGGGGAGCGGCGAGCGACTAGGGGAGCGGCGAGCGTCTAAGGGAGCGGCGAGCGACTGTAGGGGAGCGGCGAGCGACTGTAGGGGAGCGGCGAGCGACTGTAGGGGAGCGGCGAGCGACTGNCAAATTTGACAACTATGTTCTTTGGACGAGTAATATTCGGGCTGCTTTGCGGCACACGATGGATGTTGACGATGTCACGTGTAGACATTGGCAGTTTGATGACCTGAGCGATATTCTCAATGATTGAGATTAAGTTCTCTCCTCGTTTCTCAGGCAGATTACTAATTTCGAGGTTACAGTTGCGCGCTCTCTGTTCCATGCTCTCAAGTTTTGCCTCCAGGTCAGCTATCCGAGGTTCATTTGACTCCATTTTTTTCTCAAATGCCTGGACTCGGTTCCTAACATCTATTGTGTTCTTTTCGAGATTGTCATATTTATCGCTTAGGAATCGGACAGAGGTTTTAACTTCTTCGAATTCTTTCAATAATCTAGAAAGCGTTGCATCGTGCTTCCCGAACCATTTCTCCATCATAGTCGACATACTCTCTTGGAATGCCTTAAATTCTTGTCGGAGCTCGAATTCTTGACCTTTCCGGAGCGTAACGTGGTGTGGAGGTGAGTCTTTGTCGCTGAGTGATTCATCTATACTCATTCCACCTCGCTCAGTCCCGTCTTCATGTGTAAAGGTGCTATTTTTTGCTGCCATGATGGTGAACTCAATACGGGGACTCTAAGTGATAGGTTACTCTGCGTGGAATACACAAATAGATGATAACACATTCTATTCTCTTTGTTCACAGTGAGGCGTCATTAGATTTGGCTGGAGGCCCCAAAAGCAATTACACATTTCCGAAAGACTTCGTATTCGGCGTGTCCACGGCAGCTGTGCAAATCGAAGGCGCCTGGAATACAGACGGTATGTCAGCTTGCCAGTTGTTACCCTATTAATTAGCTGGCAATCTAGAGATATTATAATAATGTTTCGTATCCTTCATCACATTTGGTTGTCTAATTAATAAGCTCTTCCAGAGCCTATGACAAATAATTTCCTATGTTTGATGTTCACCACATTTTTCTGCAATCCTCAGGAAAATCAGAAAGCANTTTTTTTATTTATTGTTCACAAAAGGATACACATCAAATATATAGATACACTTGCCAAACTGCATTACAGTTTGTCGGCAATAGTTCTCGTCCTTAGTTTTTCGGGCTCAGTTGCACCAGCCTACTTCAACCGTTACCATAGCAGTAAAGGTAGCATTCGGATCAAGACGACCGCGACGCGAGACCGCGACTCGAGACCGCGACCGGCGACCGCGACCCACTGCTTTATATGAATTAATAGGAAGTGCTGACGGATGCAAGCGACCGAGTCGCGCGACGTGTGGGCGTGGCCTGCCGGCTACTTGCGTCGCGCGACTCGGTCGCTCACAAGGCAGTGCCGTGGCGCGACAGATGCAAAATGGCCGTGTTTTCTTCGCACGAAGACGAAATTTTAATAGAATTAGTAAGTAAAAACGCACCTTTATTCGATACGAGACTTCAAGCTTACAAAGATAATACTGTGAGAGACAATATTTGGGAAAACATTGGAAAAGCATTGAATAAAACAAGTAAGTTCAAATGATTCATATTTTTATTAGAAAAGGTACTTATTTTTATTGTTTACAGATGGATGGGATACAACCGTTTAGTTTAGTAACTGCAAGCATACTGAGTTTCGTATGGGTCGCACGACTCGTGTCGCGAAGATTCGTAAAAGTAGCTGTGGCCCTGCGACCTGCGACCGGTCGCCGGTCGCGGTCTCGAGTCGCGGTCTCGCGTCGCGGTCGTCTTGATCCGAATGCTATCTTAACTGGGTGTTTTTTGTATGGAATTTAATAGATTTTTGAAGATTATTAAAGTTACAGCAAGATGGCGCCACCCAGCCCGAGCATTCATTGTGTTTCCTGCTAATTACTACACTATACTATATCTACTCATGCAATACTTAAAAAATTACAACCACTACAACAAACAATACAGTTCTTGAGCTTATTTCTTAAGCAACTTACGAAGGCGAGCGAGCCCCACCTGTGTGTGTACGTGTACATGCTTTAAACTATAGTGCAATGTCTATCAAAAAACTTTTGAAAAACGAACGAACAGTAGCGAGCCACCACACATGCAAAGCTCACTCGCACTCGCGAAATTAACAACTACACATTCATATTTTATACCCAATTATCTCCCTATCATCTCACTCATCCGACGGGCACATCGACAGGTAGTGTTTTTTTAGAATGTTCTTTAGCTGTATCTTCGATATGTCGTTCTCGTTATCTAGGAGGTTATTTGGTAGATTGTTGTGAATTGTTGAGATCAACCATCGTCTCGTACGCTTTCCATAGTAATTTAGGATTTTTGGTACTTTTAATTGTTTGTGTTTAGACTGCCGAGTTGGGTAGCCATGTTCTCGTATTATTTTAAACTCACTGTTATATTGTTGCTCGATTATTAATGTCATTTCAATTTTTTTCTCAATTGGTACGATTTTACATAGCTTATATAATTTTTCATAGTCGTTTTTGTATTGATTTTTGAGGTTATTGTCTACTATTATCTTTAACATTCTTGTTTGTATTAGCTTAATTTTATTGATGTATGTTGGAAATGTGAGGCCATAGCTACCCAGCCCGTAGTCAATAGTCGCCTGTGCTAGTGCGTGAAATAGCATGTAAAGTATTCCTCTATTTACCATAAACTTTAAGTGGTACAATTTACCCATTATACTTCTCAGCCTTGTGCACACCCGATCAACCTGTGCATTCCACACAAAATGTCGGTCAATTGTTAGCCCCAGGTATTTATAAGAGTCTACGAATTCAAGGTTTTGGCATTTACAGTTGTTAAAGTTGTTATGTAAACATTCATACGAGTGACCTATTATATTGATATTAATATGCTTTTGGCGGCTATAAGGGGACGATATTAACATGCATTTAGTTTTTTCTAAGTTAATAATTATTCCGTTGTCGTGTGCCCACTTTACAATACTGTCAATGTCTTGTTGCATATTTTTTGCATTAAACTCTGATCCTTGTCGCAATACATCAAACACGTGTCATCTGCATACATATACGTGTTACATGATTTAATAACATTTACCATACTATTGACATGTATTATGTACCCTACTGGTCCGTACACAGATCCAGTTGGTACACCGGTCTTAATAGCTCCTATGTCACTTTTTGTTCCTACAATACTTACTTCTAAGAGTTCTAAGGTTCGATTTTCTAGATAATTTTTAAACCACGCCTTTACTGGTCCCCGTATACCACACTCATCCATAGACTGCAGCAAACCCTCGTGATCCAGTGTGTCAAATGCCTTCCTGAAGTCAATGAAAGTCACTAATACAATCTTTTTATCATTAAGCGCGTTATTAACATCATCTGTAAATTTTGATAGTGCCATGGCAGTATTCCTTTTTGGCCTGAATCCGTATTGTACGTCTGTAATGATGTTATTTTCCTCAAGAAATTTTGACATTTGATTAACTATTAGTTTTTCCGTTATTTTATTAATTACATTTGAGATGGCGATCGGTCTGTAATTAGTATATTCTTGGTGTGAACCCTGTTTGTATATTGGTCTTATTATAGATTTTTTGAGCTCAGGTGGATAAGTTCCCTCCTTTAGACACAGATTTATAAACTTCGCGATGATAGGACTAATGCTTTTCTTTATTAATTTCAGGTCTATAACTCTAATTTGGTCTGATCCCGGTGATTTGCCGCAGTCTAACCTATCTATCATCTTTGATACATCGTCAGTGGATACTGGGTTGTATCTGAAAGTGACATAAGATTCGTTTACATATTCATGTATCGGTAAAAAGTGTTGGTTGCACTTGTGTTTAATTGTATCAATTTCTCTAGTAAAAGTTTCGCAAAATTTGTTACATACTACTATTGGTGTTTCTATTCGAAGTAAATGTTTTTGTATGACAGTGTCTACTGATGCTTTATTTCTCCCTAGCCAGCTGTTAATTTTACCCCATATTTTACGCATATTTCCCTTACAATTACTTATTTCCTGCGTCCTAAGTGTTTCTTGTCTTATTTATTAATTTGTTTCATTTATTCCTATATTTTGTATATTCTAATCTTAAATTATTATTAGAAGGGTTATTTTTCCAGTTTCTGAAGAGCTTATCTTTGATATTTATCATATTTTTAACGTATCGCTAATCCACGGTTGGCTTTCCCTTTTTTTACTACTTATGTTTACAGTTGATGCCTTATATATTTCACTAAATACATTCTTAATTTCTAAATACATTGTAATTGGGTCGTTAATGTTCATCAAGTGCAACCAGTCGTAGTTACTTAACTTTTGATTGACTTTTTTGTTGTCTAATCCCTTTCTTTGCCTCGCGTATGGCTTTTGTTTATTATAAGCGCACTTTAAGTATGCCCTAACCCTTTTTTTGTTTTGGAAACCAATACTGTTGTGTTCTTACGAGTGTTTGAATATCCGTAATGCTCGATTTCATCACGATTAGCACACAAATGTCTCATCTAGCATTACGTGGGATCACTAAAATAATTTCTTATTAACTTTAACGTGGTTTGGTTATGGCATTATTCTAGCTATAAAAATATTTGCCTGGGGTATTGTTGGACAAGGAGACATAAATAACAACGACTTCTATGCCGTTGTAGATTAAAAAGACTTAACATCCGGTACTCGGCCTCCGGTTAATCTAAATATACAGTGTGAGTCACGTTAAAGTGTACATATGAAAACAGATGAAACTAGACCTATTTTTATCGACAAAAAAGAGGTCAACATTTTTTTGAGTTTTTATTTTTTATTTTTTATAGAATTTTTTTCTTCCAATTACTTATTGTAAAGAAAACGTAATAACTTTTAAACTAAGCGGTATATCCTGATAAAATAAAAACAGAAATAATGCTAAATAACAGGCGATACTAAAAAAATACATAAAATACACAAAAAAGGCCAACAAATAATAAAAAATGATACTTTTTGAATAAAATCTGCTTTAAAATTCGTGTTTTTTTGGTTATTTGATAAATTTCTCCAAAAAATGCCCCTATAACCGGTGGTTTTTAGTACTTTGTATTATTTTCTATCGTATTACCTTCGTAAAACCAAAAATCGCATGTCTCTATCCCTATCACAACGTTTGCAATGATCGTTTGAACTAAGCCTCTCCGGGCGCGCCATTCAAAGCTTCGTTAACAATGAAACTGAAAATGGCTCTAGATTTGTAATTTTGATAAAGACAAGTTAGATTTCAAATAAAAACAAAAGATTTCGAAGTAAAATAAACATTTTAGTTAAAACTAGCGGCCGCCCGCGACTTCGTACGCGTGGATCCCGTTTTACCCCCTTCATCTATCTTACGCGGTTTAGATTTTTTCATACAAATGTTTTTTCCCGCTAACTCCCGTTCCCGTGGGAATTTTGCAATATCCNCACTTTTTGTTCTACTAACTTCTAAAGGTTCGATTTTCTTGATAATTTTTAAACCACTAATGAATAAATTTGTACTATCATCAGATCATTTAGTCACCATTGCAGAAACATCCTCTCTATCCTTAGAGGATGTTAGAACTACACTCTAATGCTATGGTTATTAGACTACAAGCTAATTTTAAGACTTTCTTGTTAATATGTCTTTAATCAAGACTAATTGGCAGGACAAAATACTGATACTATAGATAATGTTCATAAGAATAAGAATTTCTTTTTGGCGGTAAATGTGGTACAAAATAGTAATATTAATAATTGTAAATATCTATTTGCAGTGATTTCGACAAACGATTTCGATTTCGATTTTTGACAAATGTATTTTTTTCGTATCAGCCTTTTTGCCAAAAGTCTTAAAATCTCCTTTGTTCGCTACAAAGCTATTGTGTGATTAAGTTTAGATTGGTGCATGAAACCGCTCACAGCTTGCAGTTATCTGGAACACAGTTCGCAACTCTATTAATTGGTGACGTGTATACTAGTATTAATATTGATAATCTGCAAAAAGGTGGTTAGTTTGCAGAATAAATACACCAGTAGCAGATATTTACACTTAGGCTGAGTTGCACTACCTAACTTTGACGATAACCGGTGTTTTTTGTATGGATTTTGACAGATTTTTGATGTTTGTTAAAGTTAAAGTAGCGAAGCCCACACTCTGCCTCGTCAGCACGCGCACCGACGATTGCCAAACGGCTAGAGTACCTTCTGTAGGCTTCTGTACTCGCCATTCTGCCCGGTGAAGCTGGAAAAGCTCTTCAGGCTACAAGCGAGCGGCCCTTCAAAAAAAAAACCTTAAACTTAAGAGTAAGTCAATGCTATTTTAAGAAACCACTCAAACTGTAAAATTTCTAAGTAAAGATTAAACAGAACTAAATAAAATTGGAATCAAGAAAAGTATTTTTAAAGAACAAAACAGTATTTACTCGTGCTGGTATCATATGAATAGAGAGGTATCCTATGTAAGACAAACAAATTATTACCACAGTTAGGTACTTAGTGAATAAGAGTTTCTTAATTACAACTGTAATTTGACGACAACTAATGAACATAATTATTATTTGCCCAACGCCTTTCATGTCCAAAAATAACCCAAGTATTGTGCCTAAATCTGGCAAACATTCGCAAACCTCAAACACGAATTAGCGCAAGTTGAAGTTATTTGCCTCCAGAGTTTATTTTAAACGCATTACGAATAGAAAATCATTAACCGACTGTTTATTCAGACGTCCCGAATAGGGTTGCCAGGCGTCCGGCTTTAGCCGGACATGTTTGGCTTTTTAGGGACTTGTCCGGCCAAATATTGCCTTGTCCGGCCTGTCCGGCTTTTGTTAGGCTTTTTATTTGGTTGCCGCGCCAGGCAAAAGTCGAGCCACAGAATCATATGAAGCGCACGCATCAGGATGTTTGTTAGCAACCGATAATGATAGTACTCACTTNCGTCACATGTCCGGCTTTTAGGGTAAAATGTCCGGCCAAATGAAGCACAAAGTCCGGCTTTTGTGATTTTGGACCTGGCAACCCTAGTCCCGAATCATCCCGTCCCAATTAAGTAACGTCCCATTTATTTTCCTTGAACCTATAAGACGGAGTAATTCCTTCCTTTGACAGGGAAACGTGGAAACACAAGGGTCTATTATGGGAGCAAAGATTATGATAAGTAAGCGCAGAAGTGACAAGTAGGCATAGTTTTACTTGTATTAGGTATTTGTATAGTTTGAACCTATACAATTTTTCATTGAGACCATCCTATACATATTTATGTAAGGGCAGCTAACAAAGTGTCACCATACATTGTATTAGTCTTATGATTCTAGAGTATGTACCTATATACGAGGTGCTAATCAAGGTACATATTTAGAAACATTAGTTAAGCTGTATGTAGTAAATAAAATGCATTTTCATTTCTGCCCTCATAAAATTAATAATAATAATAATAAAATCTTTATTTAAGCAAGACAGATTTACAAAAAACGGAATGACAGTCTTAAGCTAATTACATGCTATGGTGGATTGTGAAGAAGTGTTGGTAGCGGTTCTCGCACTAGGTATGCACCTGTATCGCGAGAAACCAAGTAACATTTTGCCAAGAAATTTTTATGCGGGTGGACTGAATTGGCGACTGCCTTAGGGTAATTTACTTACACAATACAAATTTACAACAACAAGCAAATTATACAAGAGTGGAGATAGATTGTATGAGTGTGTGTGAGCGTATGTGAGTACCTGCAGTGCATGTTGTCTTTATTGTGGTATTTTGAGTAGGTTTTCCGTTTCCATGTACGAGAGGGAAAGTAGCCATTTAGTGACGTCTCTAGCAGCCTGCCGAACTGAGGAGAGTCTGGTGTCACAAAAGCGTGTTATTTTGTTGTATATAAAAGGGAGCCTGAAGTTAAGGTGGTTCCTAGCTATGTGGTCTTAACTGGGTACGATGGGATATGGAATAATCTCTTTTTGAGAATTTCAGGATAGTTTGGAGAATTTAAAGTGTTGCGATGAGCAATACAGAAGACCTTCAGAAGGTATAGTTGTCTCACATTCAGTACGCTTGCATCATTGTAAAGGTCCCTTGTGGGGTAACGATACGGTTTTTTCAGCATAACCTTTAGGACTGATCTTTGAGCCCGCTCAAGTCTTATCATGGTTGTTACGCCAGCGCCTCCCCACGCCGTGATGCAGTAGCTAACGAGGCTCTGACAAAGGGCTATGTAAACTGTCTTGAGTAGGAGCTTATCGGCTGAGTTCCGCAGAAGGCGCATGACATGGATTTGCTTTCTAGTTTTGGATGTAAGTGAAGCGATGTGATGTTTGAAGGACAGGTTTTCATCCACTTCTACCCCCAGATACCTTATGTGATCTGACCGAGCAATAGGGATACAAGAGCACGAGGAATAATTACAAGAATGTACTTTAAGTACAGTGGTATCTGTTGGACTTGATGGTCGTGTCTTATGGAAACATAAGTATTTGGTTTTACTGAGGTTTAGAGTGAGGAGATTTCTATCTAGCCATTTCTTCAGGACCGCCATACCACGCTCAGCCGCATCCAGTGCCTCCCTCCACGAATTTCCTTGAAACAAAGCCACGGTATCATCCGCAAAACATATCAAATTGGTTTTATTGCACGTGTTTGACATGTGAATGTCATTTAGGTATAAAATGAACAGCGAGGGGCCAAGGACACTGCCCTGGGGCACCCCAAAACTGATGGGTAGACTAGAACTAAGACAATCTCCGATTTTGACGCGTTGGGTCCTGGAACTGAGGTAGCTGCGAAACCATTCCAGCGCCAGCCCTCTGATGCCATATATCTCAAGCTTTCTTAAGAGTATTGGCACTGAAATGGTGTCAAAAGCCTTGGCAAGGTCCAGGAAAACGCCAACGCAGCATCGACCAGCATCGAGGTGGCCAGAGACAGTTCCAGTAAGTATGTTGACAGCATTTTCAGTAGAGAGATTACGCCTAAAGCCAAACTGGTGTGGGGAAAGAATATTGAATGCGTCCAGATAATTCATAAGACGATAGTTAACGAGTCTTTCCAAAACCTTAGAGAAAACAGGTAATAGAGAGATAGGACGAAAGTTTTCAGGAGAGCAAATACTTATTTAATATGGTGTAAAGAAGTCCCTATGCTTGTTCAAATCGGTGAGATTTGTCCAAGCATGTGGACTTGTATTTACGTAAACTAAGGAAAAAAATAAATCAGAATGTCAAGATATTATCTAAATATCTAAATAAATATAATATATAATTTACTATGATAAGTTTAGCGATATGTTTGGTTATCGCGTGAACTTTAATGCCTTAGCGTATTTCAATCCGTATTTCACATAATAACAACTCAGGTCACTTTCTCGATGCCGGATTTGATTCTCGAATTGTCACATAAAAAATCACCATCATAGCTTCGGGTTCGGTCCCCGCCGCCGCTCGACTATTGTAATGAGCTCACTCGTGACACAAGCATAATTAGCTTAGTACGAGGGGCAATTTGTGTAATAACAAANTCGAGGTGACCAGAGACAGTTCCAGTAAGTATGTTGACAGCATTTTCAGTAGAGAGATTACGCCTAAAGCCAAACTGGTGTGGGGAAAGAATATTGAATGCGTCCAGATAATTCATAAGACGATAGTTAACGAGTCTTTCCAAAACCTTAGAGAAAACAGGTAATAGAGAGATAGGACGAAAGTTTTCAGGAGAGCTTTTAGATCCAGATTTATGTAATGGAATTACAGCTGCCTCCTTCCATGCCTCGGGGAACACGCCGGATGCCAAGCTGAGGTTAAATATGTGAGTTAGGGGCAGGACAATCTCAGGACGAATTACCCTAACCAGGGAAGGTTTGATGCCATCTAAGCCCGGAGCGCTGTTAGGTTTAAGCTGTGCTAGTAGGGAATCGACTTCAAATGCGTCTGTTGGCTGAAGGAAGAATGTTTGACCAGTGTTGTAGTTAATTTTAGTTCCGGAAGCCAGAGAGTCTTCAGTTGAGTTTAGTGACTGTAGTATTTCATTAGATAATTTATTGCCAACATTAGAGAAATACTCGTTACAGTGATTTACAGACTTTTGTGGAGTTGATTTCGAGGTCAAAAGATCCGCAGAGTGTTGTTCGGTGCGTGGGGTTTCTATAATCGATTTTATCGAGGTCCAAAGCTTTCTGGGATTGTTTTTATTAATTTCCAGGTCCCTACGTTCATAGTCGTGTTTAAGTTTATGTAATAAGTTTGTCAGAAAATTCCTGTACCTAATATAAATTAGTTTCTTGGTGGAGTCAGAGGGATTGTCACGCAAATAAGTGTCTTATTTTACGCAAATACACAATTTTTATCAATATTAATAAGTAAAAAATATTTTCAATATAGTTTGCTATAGTTATAGACGCTTTCCTTCGAGTGACGTCATATCGCTAGCGGCAAACTTATCGCGAACGGATAGTACATGCAGCATCATCGAAATTAATCGTAAAACCAAGTAAGTAGGTAAATTATTATAATACCTGCTGAGTTATTAAGAAAGAATACAAAAGTACCGTGAAAGTGATACGATTACTTTTACTGTGATTTTTCAGCAGCTCTTTAAAATGGACCACAACAAGTAGAGATTGCAAAGCGGGCGTGCCCCGGCTNGGAGTTTGTTTCTGTGGGCCATGCATCTCATCAAATCAAGTGGCAGTGGGCGGGGCACATAGCTCGAAGAGCTAATGGCCGCTGGGCGACGCTGGGGCAGGAAAGTTCTTGAGTGGCGACCACGAGCTGGAAGACGTAGCGTGGGCAGGCCTCCCACTAGGTGGACCGACGATCTGGTGAAGGTCGCGGGAAGTACCTGGATGCAAGCGGCGCAGGACCGGTCTTTGTGGAAATCCTTGGGGGAGGCCTTTGTCCAGCAGTGGACGTCTTTCGGCTGAAACGAACGAACGAACCGACGAACGAACGAGGTATCAAAGTAATTCGACCCAATTAATTTTCTCAGAGTCTAATAGCACTAATGTTTTGACTTCGTTTGAATAACTTAAAACTTCTCATAATACGATCTACAAAGAACCTGTGACAACACACTTATCAAGTTTCTGAACTTAATTGTTAATTAACTTTAACTTTGGGCCATTTGTCTTTACAAAATTGTTTCACTTACTCAAACGATAAGACTAAATAAGATATAACGTTAACATTGTGTTTAACGGTAATAGCTCGGTAATAAAAAGTCCTTAGGTAATTCTAAACAATGTTCTGAACGGGTTAGGGTCGGGTCATACAGTTAAACTCTTTTTTAAGACGCCATCAGATAAAACGTAACTGGTCGTGTTTATGTAGAGTTTTAATTTAGGCTTTAAGCGAATGAATTACCTTATAGTATACAAATCATTGATTATTTGATTAACACTGCTTTATCTTATGTCCTAAACATGAAAGAAATGTACCAAACATCAAATATCATTAGACGCCATCAAATAAAAGGTGACTGGTCCCCAAATACATGCAGAGTTTTAATTTAGGATTTAGGCGATCGAGTTACCATAAAGTAAACAAAATCTTTGATCATTTGATACACATTGCTTTATCTTTTCCCTGATTAAGCAAGAACTTGTACCAAACATCGGAACTTATCATCAGGTCATTTCTAGTCTCCACTGCAGGGACACGACCGTCTTCAATTGACCAGAGGCTTATGCTGGATTTGACCTACACTCCCCACGCTGGCCAGACGGGTAGGGGAGGCCAGATGTTCGCATATTTGTCCCTTATAGTCTTTTTCACCTAAGATGATCCGTATGACGTTTCGAGTTTGAAAGATTTAGAGATGTCACATAACTAAACCATAGCGATTTATCTATCGATTTTTTTCGAAGAGTTAGTAAAACCTACTTTTAGAGAAATATTTTGTATATGTGTTATTTAACAAAAAACATGTTTTTTTAATTACAAATATTAATGTAACAATTTTTTATTGATAATATTCAAATTTCATGGCTCGTGTTCAAAAAAACGATTCCTAAAAAGTACTGGTTCTGTTTCTTTAAATTAAAAACTATTAATTTATTTTCAATGCGTTTATTAAAGTCAATAATCGAAAAAAGTAGTTGATTTTTGTGATGTTTTTAATAACTAAGTATTCACTGCAATCGATTAATGAACCGCGGAAATAATCGATTTTATCATACAAGAAATACCCTAGCACTAAATTTATTCCGTTTCACACATTGCGTACATTAAATAAAAAATATTTTTACATGGTATTTAATTAAAATATAATCAATAGACTCAGATTTTACTATATATTTCAAGACAAGTAGTTAATTTATTTTTATTATATTGCTGATAAAATACAAATATTTTTTTCAAAAATATTCTGCATATGTAGTATGCGTAATATGGATAACCTTGAAGTGTCATGCGGATCATCTTACGTGAAAAAGACTATAGTGGCATTTAACAAGAACCATGGAATCATTCCGTTTCCACTGCTACAACTCCTTTGTAGCCAGGATCTACAGCTACATTGCCAATAAAAACCCAAGCACTAAAGGATAATAGTTTGAAAATTGACAGAATAAACTTTGAGTAGCTTAGCTTAAAGCTCCAGTATGGCTCGGGCTTTATTGATAGTATCTTATTCTTAAGCCGTTTGGAAATATAAATTACTTGCGCGAGCGGCCAATAGATGGCGCTTCTAAACTTGTTGGGGACGATAAATTTCGTGTTCACTTTGCAAAAAGTACTGAGGTTATACCTTAATTACCCTCAATTTCCTATCCTGAGCAAAGTAATGAGTGTTTTCAGCATCAACTAATTGATTTATTGATGAGATTGTTTGAAAGATCCAAATAAATCTAAACCAAAATTTGGTACAGATATTCTTTTTCATAAATACATTTAAGCCACTAATGGTTATTGAGTTTATTCCGGTGTTTCTTCTCAACACTTTCAGTATTTCTCCTGAAGCTTTAACGGGCCCAAGGCATAAAAATACATGTGAAGTGTCCCATAAGGCATATTTTTATTGTATGATTTTTCGGACACCAAATCTTGAAATTGAATAAAATATTTCGATTCATAGCTTTTATTGCAAAGCGAATTAATGTTGAGGATATTACAGCTGTTCAATCTTTTCCTTATTTGGTTTTATCATATTTTCGTTCGTTCGTTCGTTCGTTTCAGCCAAATGACGGACAAATTCGTCACTGCTGGACAAATGCCTCCTTCAAGGTTTTCCACAATGTACGGTCCTGCGCTGCCCGTATCCAGGCTCTTCCCGCGACCTTTACCAGTTCGTCGGTCCACTTAGTAGGAGGCCTGCCCACGCTACGTCTTCCAGCCCGTGGTCGCCACTCGAGAACTTTTCTGTCCCAACGGCCATCGGCTCTTCGAGCTATGTGCCCCGCCCATTATTATAGTTTATTTACTTTTATTTCCGCAATATTTACGTCCGTCATGCAGCAGACGATTCCGTTCCATTCACTCTATATTCTACCTCTATAGGCCCAGTTAAGAGGTATGGGACGGCTCGGGACTTCGGGAGAGTGATTTTGTGACGGTCAAACGTCAGCGAGACTTCAGATCTTTCACTTCATAATAATAATATTATGTTCAGCGGGACAGTCCATCCCAAAAAAAAATACGGGGTGTCCCAGAATGGGTGAATCAAACTGATAAACTCCAAACGCAGCAATTATAGCCAAATACTTAGGCAAAGCTGATTTATTTTCACTTTTCAAAAAAAAAATATTTGTTTCCTTATGCGCTTTATTTTTTTTAATATTTTTTAGGGATAGTACATTAGTAGAGCTACCTCCTCTAGCAGTTTGATTAACCCATTCTGGGACACCCTGTATATCAATGTCACCCCTCCCTTGCCGCTCACATACCTCAGGCACTGACTGAGTGAAGCTCTTGACGTATAAATCAGCCATCATAATGATAGTTTAGACAGTGCTCCGTCGTTTCTGACAGCATAACTAACAACCTTTAAATAGAAGTTCCTCGACTACCCCCTTTCCTGGACTTTGAAACTAATACCCCACTATAGCGTAGGTTGAGGGTCGTTAAAATTCAGTCCTACCTTAGGAATTGGAATTAGATTATGCGTGGGCGACGGTCGTATTGAGAATTTACTTCGGGTTATGTATATTGTTTACTAATCAAATTTAAGTCATAATACACTTGTTATACTTACAGGGAAATACAAGGCCAAAAGAGGTTTTGGAATTGTAACCTCTGAGCAAATTCTAGCTTGATGAACATGGATAAGTATTTGTAACTGTAGATAATAATTAATTGAATATATTTGGTAGAATGGTTTGGGCACCATGGTTGTGTCAGAAAAAAGTCTTTAAAGTTGGCGTCGCGAAAGGTGCGATTTATTTGATGTTGAGTGTATGTAATTTGTGTACCGTACGAGTACCGTTAACCCCTCGTACTAAGCTAAATATGCTTGTGTCACGAGTGGGCTGGGCTCACCACAATAGCTATAGTCATACGGCGGCGGGGTTCGAACGCGTTCCTCAGATGTCGAGTTGGCAGTCAGACAACTTCACCGTTCGGCTATCGTGGCTTAAAAATTGTATACGTCATTCAATAATTCGATTAATAATATAATAATCCATAAAGACACAATCTATCTTCATAGAACCTTCTGTGACCTTTTAACGAGCGTGGCAATACCTATCACTCACGGCAATCATTAATCTATTATTTTTCAAGCTCATTGAAAAGGTTAATGTCAAAACTCTATTTTCGGTACTGAAAATAAACGTTTCATTTATCAATTCCTTGAATAACATTGCCATTTCCACCCTATTCCTACTTAATCCCTTTTGTAAACGTACCTGGTTCATAACAAAGGGAACACTCAGGTGGGACCATAAAAAAGTGGGAAGTGTGATACTAACATGTATTAAGGGTTCCGTAGACATAGTAGGCTTGGAGCATAGTAATTTTTAATGGAAAAAGTTAAATGACATAGCCCGACGGATCAGCAAGCTGAAGTGGCAATGAGCAGGGAACATAGTAGGTACGCAGAATTTTCGGCCGATGGGGCAGCAAGGTTCTGGAGTCGAGGCCGCGTACCCGAAAGTACCTATATTCCGCAAAATAAAATCTATTGCAACTATATAGGATTTAGGCCAAAATTTTCTGTGTGGTTAAGTGGTTCTGAACCAATAATTATAATTTATGTTCACATTTAGTAATCAATTCCTGTGAGATGAGAGTCTAATTGGGTGGATTACATTACCCAATGATAGGCTAGTATCCTAAACTTCCAAGACAAAATTTCTTTCACTTTAAATTAAATCAAATCAAAAATTTTGTGCCCATGGGAGAGTATACGTTTTGACAGCTCTTTAAAAGGGTATGAGAATTAATTAGGTAACTAACGATGTCTACTACTTAATTATGACTGAAAAAAAACCAATATCTAATCACCGATCATTTTATTTACCCACACAACCCGAAAACGCGTAAAGAGCGTCGAAAAATCATTTATTATTCGGCATTGTATCCGAAATCGATTTACTTGTAGATGCAAATAATCGAGATAGCGTTGTTTGCTCTTCACTCGATTCAACGCGTGGGTTATTCTGTTTTTTATCGACGATCTGGGATAGGCGCATTCGATTTGGAAATACAAATATTTAGTTATAGTTATGAGGATGGAAGAAACCTAGCTTTGAAACTTAATAATACCTATGCGTAAGCGTTTGCTAAAAAAGTTAAACTAATGTGTTTATTAATATGACGCACTCGCAAATTGCTTTAAAACTGTTTTAGCACACGTCGTCCATGCTTATGAAACTTGCTAAATAACAATGTATTTTACCACGTTGTTACTTGTGTAACATAAGTAGTCTGTGTGTTGACACAATAACAAAAACTTAATTTAGACTAAATAATGATTGCATACATACATTTATAGTTGTTGCGATTCACGAAGGCGAGTGAGCTTTACATGACGTATTGTGGCTCGCTGCTGTTCGTTTTTTTTTTTTAAGTTTTGATGGACATTACACTATCGTTATGTGCATGTACACGTACACACACAAGTAAAGCTCACTCGTCTTCGAGAGTTGCAAAAACTTATACATAGTCTGGACTCAGGACTCACCTTAAGACACAATTAGATTGCAAACATGTTTCGGTATCGCCTCGCTGTAGTGTAGAGCTCAAGCGCCAAATTAATATTACTATGCGAATTTGAG
This sequence comes from Ostrinia furnacalis, assembly GCF_004193835.3. Taxonomy (NCBI): domain Eukaryota; kingdom Metazoa; phylum Arthropoda; class Insecta; order Lepidoptera; family Crambidae; genus Ostrinia; species Ostrinia furnacalis. The sequence goes on along the minus strand of NW_021131331.1, from coordinate 61,772 downwards.
CTAAAGTTTCAGCACCTGGAGCGTAGAAATCTTACGTTTCTACGCTTGAGGATTCCGGGTAAAGATAGCACACTTATCAACCCGGAAAGGGTTTCGCTGTCAACCGCTAGGCGAGGCGTTTACGTTGTAATACGGTGCGAATAAAGTGTGCGTTGCAGTATGGAGTTTCATAAAGAATACTGACCGCCTCGAGTTTATACGGTTATGATCCGTTTCTGGGTTGATAAGTGTGCTTCGTCCTTAAAGCCACTTCCATTTTCGGCTTGATAATCACTTTCCATTAGGTGAGATTCAAGTTCAGGAATAGCTGCCAAGGCCTAGAGTGGCTTAAAAAATCTTTTATTAAAAATTGAAAGGACGCGTGAGACAAAGTTTTTCAAAATCCACGCGGCCGAAGCCGTGGGGAAAATGTTGTGCCATGTAAAATGTAGGTATTGACATACATCAGCATACACGGCCGTATCGAGAGTCAAAAAGGACGTCTGTGTCTATTTCTAGCGTAATACTTAATTACGAAACCCTTGGGAATAAGATCGCTTCTCATTTCTGAAATATTTTAGACAGGATCAGTACTTCATAATTTATAAGGATACCTACCTGGACTACTTTTAGTTTTATTATTCTACCATAAGTTTATTGTAGTAAGCACATAAATAAGCGCTATAATGTTATTAAATTGGTGGATTGATATAGCACAAAATAACGCACAGATTTTCTTAATCATACTTCTATTGAATAAGTTTTTTACAAAACTTCCATAAAAAAACTAAAGATATTATAAAACATTGAACTTGAATTAAAAGCACAGAATTCAAACTTGCAACTTTGGTATTTTGCAACGCCAAGAAGTTGGTAATGGACAACAAGATAAAACTAGTAGAACTGAAACTGTAAAGTTTCACAATTAATATAGTTTCATAATTAAATCTTGAATTAATTAAGCCGCTACCAACCGGTCATTATAGAAATCATTGGGACCAACCAGTCATTATGGAAATCATTAGTGAAGGCCTATGTTCAGCAGTGGACGTCCTATGACTGAAATGATGATGATGATAAACGTTTCCTCTTTCCAATGCTAAATAATGGATAGTACAGTACCTATAATATTCCATTTTAGCAATTTAGATTTTAGTTTTACATAAAATATTCAATAGACAAAATGGCTGTTACTAAACCTATTTACAAGTAGTGTAACCCTATCTTGTTTCAAGAACATTTTCAATTTAAGGGTTATTATTTTGGTAGTATGAGATATTGTAATTTGATACTTCGTGTAAATTGGATGTGATTTACGCGAACGTTTTATTTTGTATCAGTTTTTTCCTAAAATATGTGTAATAAATAGTTTTGAAACTTTATAGAAGCAAAAGCACTTTGACTCCTTAGCACCTCACAAACATTTTTACAATACTTATAAAAGTAATTTATTTCTCAAAATAGGCTTTTAAATAGCGCTATACGTCCCATTATTATTTTAAAACATATGGGACAATAAATGGGACAGTTCTAAGAAGAACTTACGCCAGTATTCACAAACGATACTTGCTTAAGTGAAGCAGCAAATCGAACGCACAGCGTTGAATAGAGCTCTGTGATTGGTTCGTGTGTCACCCTGTGCGTCCACGTGCACTGTGAGACCTCATAGTAATGTTTATGTATACGGGCGTCAAACTGATAGATGTAATAGACAACATCTTAGTAACAGAGTCCCGTATATTGAACCCTAAAAATAAATCAAGTAAGACTTTTACATAAATCATCGTAAAATTCTTCTTATTCCTATTTATATTACTGTTACTGTTGTTGACATATTTTTAAGCCTGTAAGAGCGTTGGACTTGCTCCGAAAGCTTACAGAACCTCTAGCACGAAAAAAAAACAAGTTTTGAAGTTGCAACGAGTGCGTATTCGAATCGCCATCAAAAGATTTAGTATGAAAACTTAAACAGCGCCCCTGAGAACGTGACGTAAGTGAACTTAGTATGAGTATGGTACCACGAAACTAATTTTGACAGTCGAGATCGACACGTTATCGTTGAATTCGAAGGCTGGGTTCAAATACGCAAACGATTCCAAGACGAAAGTTCGTGCTAGAGGTAGGTGTTGTGTATAAATAAATAAATAAATACTTTACTTGATAAGCCGTTTGATGTATTTAGCTGTTCTCGTATTCGTTGAAACATTTATCGTACACTGTCCAAAGATAAAACAACACGAGACTCGCATTTGTGCAGGCGGGAAAAATTAGAGCGAACAGGAAAATACATTTGTACGTGGAAATCTTATGTTCACAAAACGTAGCTTGGGGAGTTTTCCCTGTAATATAATGATATAAACACACTTACATAAAAGTAAGGTTTAGACCGTATTCGTCCTACGCAAATGTATTTCTAGCCTGGATGGATCTTAAAGTGGATTTTAAGTAAAATATTTTAGATAACGTCAAATTATAAGAAAAGAATCAGTATCTTTTTATTTTTAAACTAGCTTGGCAGCTAGTCCTTGCCTGAGGCTTCGCCTGTGTGAATTTTAACTTTTCACAAAAATATTTTAACGAGCGTGGGTTCCCCTTTTAAAATCCGGTAGAAAAACTATCCTTTATTTTTACCTGGATCTCGAAATCAAATTATCTAAGACTGGCATTACTTTATACCTACCCATCAAACGACTTCGTACGCGTGAATTTTTTTTGGATTTTTCCCGTTTTTGCAACATGTTTCATTGATACTCCGCTCCTATTATAAATAATATAAATAATAAATCTTTGGACAATCTCACATAGCGCCATCTAGCCCCAAAGTAAGCAATTAATATGCTTGTGTTATGGGTGCTAGCTTAACGGATATACTACTTATATACTTTTTTTTTTAAATACATACATATTATACATAGTAACACCCAGACCCGTCACAGAAATTAAAATTCATCATTTCAATTTCTGCCCGGCCGGGAATCGAACCCGGGACCTCTCGGCATAGTAGTCCGTTCTAAACCACTACACCAAACGGCCGACAAATATTATATTATATTGGTTGTACCTACTTCCTTAATGAGAAGGGAAAGTACTCTAAATACTGTAGATAGAAAATTTTAAAAATAAAGGAATGTTTTCTTTGAGCAACAATATTATGATGAGTACTTTCCCTTCAGGTGGCATTACAGAATTCCACCCTGTATAGCCTAATAGTTTTTCTCGATAAAAGGACTACTGTTCAATAAAACATTCAACACTTCAGCTTAATTATTAGTATTAATAAGTAAAGCATTAAAGTTGAAATAAAAAAAGTCAGAACGAACCAGCGTAAGTTTAAAAGATAGTGAACAAGTTCAGTCCTAAAGCCAGTCTCTGCTACTGATCCAAACTAACTGCAATTCGATTCGGTGACCTAACGTAATCAAGGCATTACTCTACTTGCAAGTGAGCGTACCTACTTACAAGTACATTCTTCCGTTCAGCTGTCTTTATTTTTTAAAAATTTGAAAACTTTTTCCAAAGAGTATCTACCGTGTGAGTTGATTAACCCTTGTGTGGACATTGCACTGGAGGTCGATTTTCACTGGAGGTCACTGGAGGAGATTGCAAGTCGAATATTAACTTAGAACTCCTCCTATGTCCTTCTGATTAAGTTCGTTGCGGGTCGAATGACAGTTTAAATTTTCCCGGGACAAACTTGACCTTCATTGGTTGGGTTTTTATTGGAGGTCAAGTTGTAGATCCTGGCTACACAGGAGTTGCAGCGGTGGGAACGAGAGGTGGGAATAGTCCCGTAAACCCTACCTCTTTAACGTGGCCTGAGAATTACGAAAACATATTGTATTTATTATTATTACATTGCACTGGAGGTCGATTTTCACTGGAGGTCACTGGAGGTCACTGGAGGAGATTGCAAGTCGAATATTAACTTCGAACTCCTCCTATGTCCTTCTGATTAAATTCGTTGCGGGTCGAATGACAGTTTAAATTTTCCCGGGACAAACTTGACCTTCATTGGTTGGGTTTTTATTGGAGGTCAAGTTGTAGATCCTGGCTACACAGGAGTCGCAGCGGTGGGAACGAGAGGTGGGAATAGTCCCGTAAACCCTACCTCTTTAACGTGGCCTGAGAATTACGAAAACATATTTTTTTTTGTTAGACAATCCAATCAAGACTAAACTAGGAACATTTAACTACATAGTGATATTTAATGTACAACAATATTTTTACGCTAATGCATGAAATAACCGCATATTTCATGCATTAGCGTAAAAAGATTGTTTCCTTTTTTTACTTTTAAGGCATTATTTTGAACTCAATCTCAGTAACCAGGTAATCACGTTCAAGTTTAACTTTGTCCGATATTGAGGAACCTAGAAAATGTAGACGATTGAAAGCAGGTGAATACGATTGGTTTAGTGATGCCAACGAGCGAACTTTCGACTTATCAATAAGTATCTTCTCGATTTTTATGATAGGAAGATGATTAAGAGTGCACATTTCCACTGACCTGTGTGATGGTAGATATTAATGAATAATAGCAGGTATATCAGTTTGAAAAAGGTCCCTTCTTCATGTGAGTTCCCTTCGAGAGGCCACTGTGGAAAACGAAGGTTTCGGATTGTATAAAGATTTAGCAAAACCTCTAAAACAAATGTTACCTTACACATTGTGAGCTTATCTTTTGGACTCTATCACGCATTGCTTTGAGAGAAATAAATCAGAACAAGTCACCATAATGAATTAATGTGAATAATCGTTGATGATAGTAAGTAACATGCCTAACTTAGATCTAGTTTCCAAGTAACTGCTAACACTCATAAAAAGTTATTCTACGAGTATTTCTGTCTTTTGTGACAAGAAAAAGGTAGCATAGTTCCAAAACGCCTCGGTGCACACAAGCTTTCTCATCGAATTACTAATGCCATCAATCGATCGATAATCGCACTTTGCACATCACTAAACCGAATGAAGAGATTAATGAGCGCAGTCGGTAGGGGGCGCCTCGATAGAAACAAATGCAACGGATCGCCTCCAGACGTGACTCTCAGTTTAAATTGTAGTTCTTTAGCACTTTAAGAGCACCCGCAGACTACAGACACTAGTCGGCCGATAGTTTGGTCGGCTTTCAATTTGTATTAACAAATCGGTGTAATAGTGGTAAAAGTCGTATTTTCACATTTGTTCATACTTTTGAACTATCGGCCACAAAAAGTCTCTAGTCTGACGAATACTTTAGATACTTTTAATTTGTGTTTTATGTGAAACAAGCCCACCAGTGAATATTCTATTTTCACATAATCTAGCTCGTAGAGAAGCAGAAAAGTTCTCGAGTGACTATGGACCAGGAAACGTAGTGTAGACAGGCTACCCACCTTCCCACTAGGTGGAAGCACGACCTGGTGAACGTCGAAAGAAGCACTTGTATGTGGACAGCGCAGGACCGTTTTGTATCCATTTGCATCCAATTGACACCATTCAACGACTCGGCTACTTGTACTTATACTTGTACTGTGTCGATAACAAAGTGTCTTCGTTTGCGCAGCCCCTTAAATTGTAGTTCTTTAGTACTTTAAGTTTCGAATGCTGGCAGCAATTTAAATATTGGACTCAAATACTCAATCTTGAGGTGTTCGATATCTGTGTAAAGGAGGCGGTCTATTTCGTTCCTTCTGTTGTAAATAAAACGGAACAAAAGCTATTAGTGACAGATTATTTCCTTCAGGACTTTTAGACACTGACGGAAAGATTAAAGTCAAAGAGGTAATTATGCCTACTATTTTATAGGTCAAACTTAAAATATAGCAAAACGTGACATTGTAACAGGCCTCCACATGATTTCCAGATTGGCAGCACAGCACGCACAACTGACGGCATGGAGCAGCAAGCTTCTGGAATGGAGACCACGTAGCGTCAAGCAATGTGGGACGGGACTTCCACCCACAAGATAGACAGATGACCTTAATAAGGTTGCAGAATGACGCTAGATTCAGATCGCTTCTAAATACCTACAAAAATCGCATCCATCAAAACCTAACCACATCGTTTTCAAACTCCGGAATCATGTACCTAAACCAAAGAAAAAATTATCTTCAATATAAATCAACGAATACCGGATCTGTTCAAATATTTATGAGTTACATGCGAATCTTTCCGGAAATCTGATGAAAATTCAATACGAGTACGTATTCTTACTAATAATAATATTTACTTAATTTCGGGCTCCGTGTGTTATTCATTGATCATGATAAATCATAACATTTTTGTAATCGAATGGAGTTTTCCGATCACGTGCCGTTTTTTATACAAACGAATAAAGGAAAAAATATGATCCAAAGTAATTAAAATTGATTTCAAAGAGTATGTTCAGCATTTTTATGAGAGGAAGTAGGTAGGTACCTACGTAAATAATTAATTACCTACAACTTAAGTACAAATAATTTATGTAAGATGGTTGTTACTTACCTATGGATATCGAATACTTTTATCTTTATGAAAGTAATTATTATTCTGTAAGAAAATCAATTTGCTGTTAACGCACATCAAAGTGCTCTAACCTCTAGTGCCTCTAACCGTCAGAAATGGAAGGTCACATCGCCAGGAGAGCTACCCTCGGAGATGAAATTACCCCACCATGTAAATCAAATATCAAAATCAAAAATATTTATTCAGTTTAGACCACAAGTGGCACTTATGAACGTCAAAATGTCGTAAAAAATAAAAAAGTAAAGCTAGCCCTTATGGGGCACTTTACATGTGTCCTAATCTTTGGGCTCTACCAGCGCTTCGAGACAAACATATGACAAGTCAAGAAATATCGCACCAATGCTGGCAAACGATCACCCTTTAACAGATTGTTCATGATCTAAATATCATTTTTTGTTTTGTTTTTAAATTACACTGATGACTGGCTGCTGCGCTTTGTGCGCGGTATCGTTTGAATTGTATACCTACTTGGTTGCTTACTTTATAACTTTTAAGAAATGATGTATAAACTTAATTACCCTAAACCTAAGCTCTCAATAAAATATTTATAATGTAATATGTGGACATTGCTGTTGGTCATACAATAGTTTAGATAGATAAGTGCAATTCTAGACTAAGACCCATTGTAAGAAAAAGTGCTGAGAAGAAACACCGGAACAAACACTCTGACAAGAGTGCCCGACTAAGATGAAGAAATTGCATGCAAACCTTGCCTATAGGTAAGTTCACTATTGCATCCCTGGACTAATTTTTAAAGCTTGCTTTGCTATCTTAGCTTTGGAACGAAATCACATTGTAGAAGTCATGTCAACCACAGTGAACTTGAACGAAAACTATCAAGTTAATTCTGTCTAGCTCTGTCAAAGAAAGTTTTCCTTCAGTTTATCAATTTGTCCAGTTTATTCTAGGAACAGTTTTGTATGGGATCTATTGGAGCCAACGAGCTTTTCCAGGAAATCTTCTCAATCATTCATGGTTCACGAAAGACTTTACAAACTACTCTGAATCAAGTATGAAATATACACCGGCCGAGTGTGCTGTGTGTTCGGGGGTTCCCTACCTAAAATCGAAAGTCAATGATCGATTCCATTTCAACGAAATCATTGAACGATTGCTCTATTGGTCGATGCTTTTTAGTGCTTTAGTTGATTCCCCGATTTAACAATTCACCGAAAACCAGCCTACATGAGGCTTAAATGTTTCGTCAGGTGATAGCCACGTACACTACTATATGAAAAGTGAAACTACAGAAGATAATGTAGATTCACTTTTCTACATCTTTGTATCCCTAAAGGACTCTAAACACCAAGCTCGGCGGCTTGGTATAGGCAGCTTTATTTCAAAAGAATCATGTTGACGACTTTCTACTTTCTATGACTTTTGACAACATGGCAAAAGCCGACGATAGAGCCGTTTCTGAAAAAAACTGATAAAAAGAGATATTGTAAATTCCATTTTCTTAAAACTTGAATAGAACCCTAAAGTGTGTTAACCCTAAATAGTAGACGTATTTCCACGAATGCTATATTTATAAACCTTCGTAGGTACTTTTCAGGAGAAGGTACTTACCTAACTACCTTGGCGAACATTGCCCGCGACCAATAGGTGCTAATATTAGCTTTAAAGAGCCTTTGAGCTTTTTGTTTTTGGGTGTAAGATTACACGTACGTTTTTCATGAAGGCTCAAGGTCTATGCTCGGAGTTTCCCTGCGTGATCGAATCAGAAATGAGGAGATCTGCAAGAGAACCAAAGTGACCGACATAACTCGCAGATTTGCTAAAATTAAGTGGCAGTGGGCGGGGCACAGAGCTCGTAGAGACGAAGGCCGTTGGGGCAGGAAAGTTCTCGAGTGGCGACCACGGGCTGGAAGACGTAGCGTGGACAGCTCTCCTACTAGGTACTGACGATCTGGCAAAGGTCGCGGGAAGAACCTGGATGCGGGCAGCGCATAACCGTTCATTGTGGAAAACCTTGGTGGAGGCCTTTGTCCAGCAGTGGACGTCATTTGGCTGAAACGAAGACGATACGTATTAAAATTTACGTAGTTTACCAAGTTTCTCCAACAAACGTGTTTATAGATCGTGTAATAGATTATTCAAACCAATTAACGAGATATCAGCAAGCCCTTTGAATATCGCTAATCCTTTCAAAGGATTACAAGGCCTACGATTAGTAGTTATCGCTTTATACTAAACTATACTAAACTAAATCCTTGCAATCTAACGCGCGGCGTGCTAACTAATTAATGGATTATCAAGTAGGTATCTTTAGCTATACAACAAGTATATTTAGATATATTATTACTAACTAGCTTTTGTCCGCGGCTTCGCGCGTGAATATTGGTCTGTCACTGAAAGTATATTTTCAAAAACCGGGATAAAACTACTCAATGTTTTTTCTGGGTCTTTAACTATCTATATACCTTTCATCATAATTATGCATATGCATGCATGAAAGAATACCTTTATGATGTCGTCAGTCCACCTTGTGGCTGGACGCAGGCCGCTACCAATCGTTCAACATGAAAAACATTGGGGGAGGCCTATGTTCAGCAGTGGACATCACGTCCTATGGCTGAAATGAAAGAATAACAAAACATCCATCTGTCCATCCTCACCTTACATTATTTACTTATAGGATAATCGTATTTTGAATTAAATATTAGAATATCATTGCAAGTGATTTACAGAGATAATTTTTACATGAATGCAGCGAAAAATTTGCAAAAAGCTCTTAACGGCTCGAGTTTCATTCGGATCGCAATGAATAGGTATTGCCTTTCCATTAAACAGCGCATAGTATAGACCATACCTTTTTATATCATAACTAGTTAGTTTGAGTATTCAGTAGTATCTTTCCAATACCTAAGGGCTGTTTTTGGCATTATTATGTAGGATCAACTTTTAATTACAGATTTAACGCCCGTATTCACAAACAATACTATGTTTCCCAGTGCGCGTGGACGCACAAAGTGACACACTAACCAATTCAATGCTGTGCGTTCGATTTGCTGATTCACTTAAACAAGCATCGTTTGTGAATACGGGCGTTAAATAATATTAATAAGGCCGGATTAAGACTAGGTACTTAGAAGAAACAGCGCAAGAAACTGTGTCTCTAGATTGTGACTCTATTTCAAGCTTACAATAAGTATAGTGTAATACCATATTATTATTAATGCGAGCTATATTTCAAACATATTTATTTGTTATTTAATCTTCTACCTACCTTAAAACCGCCTCTTTCATCAAAGCATGTTCTAAAAGTATACACAATAATCATTATAAAATGAAAAACTGGAATTTTCACTCCATTACAGCTTCACTAACAGTACATTGCGAAAGTAGGTATAATTGTAATTGTTTCGGCGGCCATTGCGGCGAGTTTATGGCGCAAAGAAATTTATGGCTGCACCGACGCAGAGCTGTATGTCATCGGTTATCTCCCAGCTCGCCGGTCACGAAATGTATTTTGATTTCAATTAGTATTTAGCTGGTGAGAGCCGAAATGCATGGGTAAGGCTTCGCTTCCATTAATGCTGTGCTATGGGAAAAAAATCTATTGAACAACATTCGGTAAGCGAATGATAAATAGCCAATAACTAAGCTTAGTTAAGCCACTTAAGCTAAGAGTTCGCTACAAAGCAATTCAAAAACAAACGTAAACTAAACAAGTTCTCTCATACTATCCAATTGAAAATATAATTTTGCGCAACGAATCACTCTAATAAGAATCTTTTTCTCTCTATTAAGCCTTATTTTTTACATACATAAGGAACTTGACCGACACAAGCGAAGAATTTATTCCTTGCGAAGTTATTTGACATCGGTTTGTGATTTATACAACTTTCTATTCTATTTCAAAAAACACAAAGGACAACGCAAAAGTTTAACACTGTCTGTCCTAGGTATAGCCATCAACAGCTTTTGTTAATGTATGGGGATTAACTAACTATTATTTGAACGATTCTTTTAGTTTTCTCGCTTAGGTAGCATAACTATTATTTATGGACACGCAGCCTTATATGCGTAATATTGTGCTGAGCGTGGCGTAAAACACTGATACCATGAGTTGTGTGTAAGGGAGGGATATAATAGCTATCGATAGTGCACACCCTTTCCCCTCGTCCTATAACAGGGTCATATTACCTCATAGATTGAAGTGACTATTATGGTGAACCCACTGTCTCTTAACATTAACTTTGCTGTAGAGGTTAACAAGAATATTAGTAATAACTACTCTAAAGCGTATGACAGTCTGAAAATAGACAATCCACGTGGATAAAATTAAGTGCGTAATCATACACGCAACTTTGTGCGCAAATAATTTTAAGGGGATCGAACTAGGTAATATCCGCTAAAGAGGCAGTAATTAAAATTTGTGCGCAATTATTTTTTCCATGCATAGGTAAGTAAGGCCCGGAATACAGCTTGAGCGTAGGCTCATTTCTACTCAAGGATGAATTTAATATAAAAAGTTCATACTTGATTAGGAAGTACGTTCAAGCCAAAAATCTCAATTCGGAAACCGGGCCGGAATACCAAATACCTAACTCGATGGATCAACAAAGGACAATGTTCGTTCTCCATACATTGTTCGCCTAAAGAACCAACAATTTTGACATATTACTACCCGAAAGCGAAATAATACGATTCTGTGTGTAAGAACAATGATTCCTGATGGACACTTGCCATAAAATTAATGATTAAGAATATTAAATCACAGCGATTTTATAATATGTCGTTTATGACAACATGGCGTCTAATGTATTGTGTGAATGTATGAACACCGATTCGCGAAAAATGTTTTGTATTGTCGTCACGCCGAGTCGCAGCCAAATAGTATAAAATAATAGAACAAGTTTTAGAAATACAACTCGGCATTCCACTTTTACAATATGCCCACATATTGCACGTAAATAAACAACATGAATCGTAGGTTGTTTCCACCCTTGTCATCTGACACATGAAATAAACTCCTATTGTATTATAGATATCGAAGCCGAATCGTATATAATAATAGAATGATATCTTTTTAGCTTTTAACGCAAATCTAGTCTTCAAAGCAGTTTAATCGATTTATTTTATTTTCAAAATCGATATTTTATTGTCTATGATGGCCGCAGGAACATCACTATACATGGACTCCCAGCAATAAAGTACGGTAATGCCTCGTACAGATTTTATCGGCAAAAATTATGGAACTTGATAGGTTTTAGACCATGCCACGCACCAAAACGTCCGGAAGTTGTAATAGTATTATAGAATAAACGTTAAAAGACTTATTTATTTAATTTTTCAATGCTTAAGTGTCCATTAGAATGAAAGGGTGCTTAATGTATTAAAAAAAATAGAAAATAATTATGATGGGTTAATGTTTTTGGGCGGTTTTTTAGGCGGTTTCTGACAATGTCCTTTCAAACCTCATCTCTCAGCAAGCATCTCCAAAACTTCTCTCAGATAAGTGGCTCATAACATTTCCTTTACATTTTCCCCATGTGAACTAGATGGATTCCCCTTGAAATTTCCATCAAGGAAAACACGTAGGAAAATGCTTAGAGACTGCCTTTTCACGGGCGAGTAGTTTTAAGGTGTGTGTTTTGTTCGAATAATCGGGCGTTATGCACAGGTGAGAAGAATACATTATTTTTAGGGATCCCTTCTATATTCATGCATTAGGATCTGGCCGACCTACAAGGTGGACCGACGACATCGTAAAGGTAGCATCATAGCTCACTATCAACTATAGACTTTTAATCGGTAGCCCAACATCCTGGGGGACGGGTTCATCCAGCAGTTCATTCAAAGTTTACAAAGACGTGGTCTCCACAAGAGATACAAACCTACCGTTTGCTCCACTTTTCGTCAGCTCTGCCAATCATCATCATCATTTCAGCCACAAGGCGTCCACTGTTGAACATTATTATACATAATATAGTAGGCCTCCCCCAATAACCTTCCACATCGCACGGTTGGCAGCAGCCTGCATCCAGCGCCTTCCTGCTATCTTTATCAGATCGTTAGTCCACCTTGTGGGTGGACGTCCCACGCTGCGTTTTCCGGTACGTGGCCACCATTCCTGAACCTTGCTGCCCCATCGGCCGTCAGTTCTGCGTATTATATGCCCTGCCCATTGCCACTTCAGCTTGCTAATCCGTCGAGCTCTGCCAATAATAAGTTCAAAATTCGACTTTTGTCTTAACTTACTTTTTACCCGACTGCGCCAGAAAGAGGGTTATTTACTCCTATGAAGACTGATTTACTGTCAACGCTGTAGCCGTACTACCTAACTACTCGTATCAACTGTACGGGACACTTCAAAGAATTTTCATCCACTTCCGGTTTATTTATTCTGTCATACATTTTAGAAGGCGAAATAGCTGATCCAGTGAGATAACCCCCTGAGATTTGACAACTCATTCCTTTGATTTATAGCCTGCAAAAATATGTATTTTGGTTTCTTGTAATAATTTATTGGTCAATAGATATAATAAGACCAACTAAAGTAACATAGACACCGAGTTTTTGGCCCTAGTAAAGTGTTCTTTCTGAGAGAGTTCATCTGAGCTTTTTTCTATGCAGAATAAGGCAGGTGCTTATTTGACCGCAATCGCGTTATATGCCTATTTACTTTCGCCTTGAAAAGGCCCGGATTATATTATCGGGCTGACGGCCGATGGGGCAGCAAGGTTCTGGAATGGAGGCTGCGTACCGGAAAACGCAGCGTGGGACGTCCACCTGCAAGGTGGACCGACGACATCGTAAAGGTAGCAGGGAAGCGCTGGATGCAAGCCGCTACCAATCGATCAACGTGGAAAGCATTAGGGGAGGCCTATGTTCAGCAGTGGACGTCCTATGGCTGAAATGAGGATGATGATGATGATGATGATATTATCGGGAAAAACAGCAGCAGGCTGTGAGTTACAGGTAAGATTTACATACTTTCAAGACCACTTTTTCCCTGGATGTCGTAAAACATCAGACGTATATGGTGTAGGTAGACATCCACTATGAACGGATTTTACGAAATTCCACTTCTAAAGGGGCAAAACGGGGACCACGCATAAGACGTCGCGGGCGGCCGCTAGTGTTAGATAAAAATTCAATAATTAGTTGTTTATTACTTCATTCATGTTCGCAATAATAAGTGTCAGAGGTTTAGATAACACGAGACAAACGCAATTTAACGAATGTTTATAATTTTATGATAATACATAGTTACGATTAATTTATATTCAGAGGAAGACTATTAGGTATTTAAATTAATAAAAAAACATTGTTTCTCATATATTTTGCCTTATTAATCACTACCAAACGATTTTGTCTGTTTAGCCCGAAGGTTAACTGGCAGAGAATGCATTATGTCATTAAGCTCGCCTCATCACCTCATTAATCAACTTATATAGCACCAAAGATTAATAGAATAAGTAAGGTAATTCTGCACTTTTCTTGCAGCACTAAGGTCATTAGAGAAAACTCAGCACAACACAACCCCCCATAGTGCATAAAAGATAGATAGAGATAGAGACATCATATTTTTAAGCTTAGTACTTAAGTAATTTATAAAAATAACTTCTGAAAGAGCTTCGCCTTAAAACTTATTTACTAAGAATATCTGCCCTTGCAGTTTTTTCATACAGTTATCAGTTTCTTGATGACTTTGACTCTAATAACAACATTATTTCGTAAATAAAAATAATGCTGAACATAAAATTAATTTGTGCAGTGATTTTGTTGTGCAATTTCGTTGCTACTCGTGATTTGATTGCTGGATACGACTTTGGTGTGCGAATGTCGTATGCTGAAGTGAAGAAACACGGCTTATTATTCTTCAGAAGACATGAAACTGTTGCATTTTCATACCCTGCGGGCACCAAAATAACTGGGATTGCATGTGTGGACCTCTCTCCCAAGAAAAAAGGCATTCCCACGATAACCCACGGAGGAATCAACGACAGTTACGTGCAAATTGAATTTAAAAGTGAAGTTAGCGGTGGACTTAAATATACCGTCGAAATATACACGATTTCTATAAAGAAAGACTTGAAAGAATATAAACGTACGTACTAGCAGTGTGTGATCAATTTCATTGTAATTTTAAATATTATACAAAAAAAAACTAATAAAAGTTTTGCGTTTTCTCCTTCATGATTTTTTATTTTTGAACGCATCTTTTCTGTGATTGGTTTAAAACGTTGTCATTTTCTTGCTTGTGATTGGATCATACGATGACACTGTTTCTGACTCGACCAATTGCATCGCTGTATTCCAGTCAGCTGCCATTTTCTTTCTCAGCTGTCAAATGTCATGTGAAACGTCAAAAAATAGAAACAAGTTTTCGTATCATTTTTTCGCTTTAAATCCCGTATTTTACTCCTAATTTCGTTTGAAGATGTCGGAAAATGGGCACAACGATGCGTAAGAAAACCCAAGTGTCGTTTGTGATACGTGACGAGGAGGAGAGGCGTCATAAAAATGGCGTTAGCTCGCTCCAACTGGACCCGATACAGGGCAGATTGTATTCCGCCGGTCGCGATGGAATTATCCGGGTTTGGAATACAGCAACAGGAGTGCAGGATAGGTACATCCAGAGCATGGAACACCACACTGACTGGGTGAACGATATCGTGCTGTGTTGCGGTGGGAAGAATCTAATAAGTGCTTCTTCTGATACTACTGTGAAGGTGTGGAATGCGCCTAAAGGATTCTGCATGTCCACGCTTCGCACACATAAAGACTATGTTCGTACGCTGGCCTATGCGAAGGACAAAGAGCAGGTCGCCAGTGCGGGTTTGGACCGCGCCATTTTCCTGTGGGATGTCAACACATTGACTGCGCTAACTGCCAGTAACAACACAGTCACAACTTCAAGCCTCGTTGGCAATAAAGAGTCAATTTATAGTCTCGCAATGAACCCACCCGGCACCATCCTTGTCAGTGGCTCAACAGAAAAGGTTCTGCGGGTTTGGGACCCCCGTAACTGTTCACGGCTGATGAAACTGAAGGGCCATGCTGACAACGTCAAGGCTTTAGTCGTCAGCCAAGACGGATCTCAGTGTGTATCAGGAAGTTCCGATGGAACTATAAAACTATGGTCGTTGTCACAACAGAGATGCGTGTCAACGATTCGAGTCCACTCTGAGGCGGTATGGGCTCTGCTTGCCACTGAAAACTTCACACATATCATATCAGGTGGACGAGATAGACTAGTCATTATAACGGAGCTACGGAACCCTGACAACTTCATGATCGTCTGTGAAGAGACTGCCCCAATTCTGAAATTATGTTTCACAGCTGATCAACAAGGCGTTTGGGTTTCAACGTCAGAATCTGACATCCGTTGCTGGAAGCTGCCACCTCGTAACTCCTTAAGCTCGGATATGTATAATCAAAATAATTATAATACTAATAATGTGTATCAGACGCAACCTATCCACCATATACCTGGTGGTCCAGCCATCAAACATTACACTGTACTGAATGACAAACGTCACATATTAACGAAAGACACGGCCAACAATGTTGCGTTATATGACGTCTTAAAGGCTTGCAAAGTTGAAGACTTAGGAGAGGTTGACTACGATGAAGAAGTGAAGAAACGTTTCAAAATGGTTTACGTTCCCAATTGGTTCAACGTTGATTTAAAGACTGGTATGTTGACGATACACTTGGGGCAAGATGAGACTGACTGCTTGAGTGCGTGGGTTAGTGCTAAAGAAGCTGGTTTGACAACGGAGAATGATCAGAAGGTCAACTTTGGTGCGTTATTATTGCAAGCTTTGCTGGAACATTGGAACCATCCGAACAGAGTGAACGAGTCCGGCATGAAAGTGATTGGGAACAATTTCTTTAGTGTTCCAGTGCACACTCCACTGATATTCAGTGAAGTTGGCGGAAGAACACTTTATAGGCTTCAGGTTAGTACAATAATTATTCTAGCTAGTCTAATCATATTAGGCAATAACTTTTTTCAATGCAGCAGAAGGCAAGTATTTATTTATTTTTTGAGAAACATACAGTTACAATATAGTTTAACTTAGGTGCAGTAATAAAACACCTAAACCAATTAAGTTTCCACAGTTACAAATAAAGTTGGGCAAATCATATGAATGCAATATAGGACTGCAAATATCACACCTGATATCCTGATATCCAGCTTGGGGAATGTACACCAAATCCTATATTTGCATCCTAGAAAATTGAGGGGGTCATGCTTTTGCAATTGAGATGATGATAATGTACATTGTATAGCAGCAATGTTTAACACCTCCCTAATATGCTGTAGGACAAAATTACCCAATCACAAAGCACAATTTGGATCGGATAAGTATCTATCGCCCAAAATTAGGTAAACTATCTTCAATCGTTTCAGCCAAATGACATCCACTGCTGAATAAAGGCCTCCCCCAAGGATTTCCATTAAGTGCTCTCAATCGTTTCCTGGACCAAAACCCAAAATGTGACGTATTTGCAGAGGGGTGGAGTACGTTACTAGCAGAATGTTTGGGTTACTGTGAAAATAATCGCATCTGATTTATGTACTTTTCCTAAATTAAGTTAAGTTAAATTGTTTTTAATTACCTAAATGTTATTCTGAGCTTTGTTACGTCTTGTTTGAATAGTGTAATTGGTACTACCGTTCTATTCATGAATAAATAAATAAATAAATAAATAAAATAAATAAATTTCCATAACGAAAACTATCTATCTTTCTAAAATATTCATTATACTATCCCCAGGTCGGCGACGCAGGAGGCGAGAACGAAGGCAACCTCCTCATCGAGACAGTTCCCTCCTGGGTGGTTGAGGTGGCCATCGAGATGTCTGCTCCCAATCTCAACAAGCTGCCCTTCTACTTACTGCCGCATTCCAGCTGCCAGAGCAAGCAGGATAGACAGAAGAAGGTGGGAAAAATTATTTAATTCATCACACAACAGCAACAGCCCTTCACAGTCCACTGTTGGACTATGAGCCTCCTCCACTATAGTGGAGGGTTTTGCTATTAATCCCCACGCTTGGCAGGCGGGTTGGAGATCGCAGTTTAAAAGATTGATGTTTTTCACCCGCGGGAAGAGTAGGGGTTGGTGACAAATGTCTATTCTGCCGTCACCACACGGTTTTTTTTTAATACATAGAGGATAATATTAACCCATCAAAAACAATACTTGTCAAAAAAACCAAGTCTCGCAACTCAGTTGTTCTACGGTAAAAAGTTGTGAGATCCATGTAATACCAAGTCCAGGCCAGGAAATCTTTAACGTTTTACATAAATTATTGACTTGGCCATCGCACTAAATAATTTAATTTACACGTGTTTTCATGCGATGGCCAAGTCAATATATTTATGTAAAACGTTAAAGATTTCCTGGCCTGGACTTGGTATTACATGGATCTCACAACTTTTTACCGTAGAACAACTGAGTTGCGAGACTTGGTTTTTTTGACAAGTATTGTTTTTGATGGGATCTCATTTCTTTTTGTATTTTGTAGACAGCAGTTATGTATCTAGAAAACTGGACCGAAATTGAAAAATTTTACTCGACTTGGCGGTTGCACTACCGTGCCCCCAAATATTTTAGTTTTTCCTTGATTCATACACCAAACACTACTTATATTCCAAATTTGAAGCTTCTAGGTCTGCTAGAAGTGCCTTAGAGTTTTGATGATCGGTGAGTCAGTGAGTCAGTCAGTGAGTGACAAAATTAAGTAACTTTGACCCGTTATAATTCTTAAACTACTGGTTCAAATTGAATGAAATTTTAAATATACCGTGTCTTTACAATGCCTGCATAGCTAATGAAAATTTAGCCTTCTAGTTTTATCCACAACGAAGTTACAGGCGGTCGAAAATGGCCTGAATTGCTTCGAGAAAAGGATGGTACGGCCGTGCCGCTTTTTTGCTCGACTTGGTGGGGGCACTGCCGTGCCCCCAGATTATTTTTAACAGCCTTTTAGTATGATCCATACAATGGCAATTAATTTCTTACAAATAAAGGTATTTCAATTATGTTGGTAAATTGAAAAAACTTCAGTTGTTTGTATTTAGCAGATAAATGTATTATTGTAAATTACTCCAATAGCAAAAACAATTTTTTTTATTAAATACATTTTTCATTCCATATGGTATTCAGTACTGCATTCTTAATTGGCATATTATAGTTGCTGTTTGTATTATTGCTTCTATACTTTAGCCCAGGGGTCTCCAAACTTTGAAGCCTTAGGGCCATAATATTTTTTCCTTGCAACATGCAAGCGCCATAACAATTAATTTTTTTCTGCCCACCTATGCAAACATAGGTTTCATCTTAAGCTGTCGTGGGCCAAATTGATGGCAGTGGCGGGCCAAATATGGCCCGCGGGCCGTATTTTAGCGACCCCTGCTTTAGCCTTTTCAATTAGTGTTACTTCGATAGTGAGTGTAGTGGAAGTTTATAAATGAAAAGAGTGGACTGTATGAAATTAATGATCTATTCGGTATAAATTACAATGTTATCGAGACCGTTTTGTGCAAAGTCGTTGAAGAGAGTGCGTCAAGGATCGTCTTCTTAGATGTTCGCTCGCGAACCGAACATTGCTCGTTCGTTCGCCAAACGCTCGCCGCTCCCTCCGGTCACGCCGCCCGCGGGCAATGTCCGTGAGTAGACAATTAGCAAGAAAAAGTTTTGAACGTGACCCTTTCAATTTACGCATAAGGCTATGAAAGAATAATATCAAACCGTTATTTTTTTTAAGTTTTTACATGTCCCATTATCATTATTCCAGGACCGCCTAGTAGCCAACGACTTCATCCAATGTCGTAAAGTAGCCGAACACGTAGTCGAAAAGATAGTCGGCGGCGGCGACGCCTCCGGAGCCAGTGCAGGCAGTGGGAAGGGAAGCGGCAGCGCCAACGAGGATAGCGGGAACGACGCGCCCGAGGAACGGGTGGAACTACTGTGCTGTGATCAGGTGAGAGCGAAAATGGAGCGTGTTACTATTGTAATAAATGCCATATTTGTTTGCTTAAATTTTGGGAAAGGAAGCGGCAGCGCCAACGAGGATAGCGGGAACGACGCGCCCGAGGAACGGGTGGAGTTGCTGTGCTGTGACCAGGTGAGAGCGAAAGTAGACCGTATTACAACTGTGTTAAGTGCCACTTCTGTTTGGCTGAGTATTACGCGCTGGATGAAAGAGTGGAGTTGTTGTGCGGTGATCAGGTGAGAACGAAAGTAGACTCTATTACTACTGTGTTAAGTGCCACTTCTGTTTGGCTGGGTGGGCAGCGGGAAGGGAAGCGGCAGCGCCAACGAGGATAGCGGGAACGACGCGCCGGAGGAACGGGTGGAGTTGCTGTGCTGTGATCAGGTGAGAGCGAAAATGGAGCGTGTTACTACTGTAATAAATGCCATATTTGTTTGCTTAAATTTTGGGAAAGGTAGCGGCAGCGCCAACGAGGATAGCGGGACCGACGCGCCGGAGGAACGGGTGGAGTTGCTGTGCTGTGATCAGGTGAGAGAGAGCGAAAATAGGGTCTATTGCCACTGTAATAAATGTCATAGTTGTTGGCCGAGTTTAGACGCGTCCGGAGCCAGTGCAGGCAGTGGGAAAGGAAGCGGCAGCGCCAACGAGGATAGCGGGAACGACGCGCCGGAGGAACGGGTGGAGTTGTTGTGCTGTGATCAGGTGAGAGCGAAAATGGACTCTATTACTACTGTGTTAGGTGCCACTTCTGTTTGGCTTCAACGAGGATAGCGGGAACGACGCGCCGGAGGAACGGGTGGAGTTACTGTGCTCTGATCAGGTGAGAGCTAAAATAGGGTCTATTGCCACTGTAATAAATGTCATAGTTGTTTGGCCGAGTTTAGACGCGTCCGAAGATAGCGCGGGCAGCGAGAAGGGAAGTGGCAGCGCTAACGAGGATAGCGGGAACGACGCGCCGGAGAAACGGGTGGAGTTGCTATGCTGTGATCAGGTGAAAGTGAAAATAGGATCTATTTCCACTGGAATAGATGCCACATTTGTCTGTATTTAGGAAGGTAATCTGATGTCATCGGAGAACGGAAATAGTGCTTGTTACTACTGTAATGGATGCCACATTTGTCTGAATTTTGGGAAAGGTAGCGGCAGCGCTAACGAGGATAGCGGGAACGACGCGCCGGAGGAACGGGTGGAACTGCTGTGCTGTGACCAGGTGAGAGAGAGCGAAAATAGGGTCTATTGCCACTGGAATAAATGTCATAGTTGTTTGGCCGAGTTTAGACGCGTCCGGAGCCAGTGCAGGCAGCGGGAAAGGTAGCGGGAGCGCTAACGAGGATAGCGGGAACGACGCGCCGGAGGAACGGGTGGAGTTGCTGTGCTGTGATCAGGTGAGAGCGAAAATGGAGCTTATTTGCAGGTGTGATACTGACCACATTTGTCTGAATGTGACTGATACATTTGTGGGAAAAGATCGTCCGGAGCCAGTGCAGGCAGCGGGAAAGGTAGCGGCAGCGCCAATGAGGATAGCGGGAACGACGCGCCCGAGGAACGGGTGGAGTTGCTGTGCTGTGATCAGGTGAGAATTTTTGTAAAATTGCACATTTACAGCTGTCACATAGCTCGAAGAACTAACTTTGGGGCAGAAAACAGATGAAAAAAAAAGGTCCTTATTACAAATGGAATGTATGTCACATTTGTCTGAATTTTGGGAAGAGGAGAGGGACTGCCAACGAATATAGCGGGAACGACGCGCCGGAGGAACGGGTGGAGTTGCTGTGCTGTGATCAGGTGAGAGAGAGCGAAAATAGGGTCTATTGCCACTGGAATAAATGTCATAGTTGTTTGGCTGAGTTTTAGCTAGCGCTGGGATAGGGAAGGGAAGCGGCAGCGCCAACGAGGATAGCGGGAACGACGCGCCGGAGGAGCGGGTGGAGTTGCTGTGCTGTGATCAGGTGAGAGAGAGCGAAAAGAGGGTCTATTTCCACTGGAACAGATGCCACATTTGTCTGAATTTAAGGAAAGGCAATCTGAAGTCATCGGAGAACGGAAATAGTGCTTGTTACTACTGTAATGGATGCCACATTTGTCTGAATTTTGGGAAAGGTAGCGGCAGCGCTAACGAGGATAGCGGGAACGACGCGCCGGAGGAACGGGTGGAGTTGCTGTGCTGTGATCAGGTAAGACCGAAAGTAGCACTTAATGCAGCTAGAATAAATGCCTTATTTGTTTGCTTAAATTTTGGGAAGGGGAGCGGGAGCGCCGAAGATAGCGGGAGCGCCCCAGGGATCTATTACCACTGCAATAGATGCCACATTTGTCTGTATTTAGGAAGGTAATCTGATGTCATCGGAAAACGAACGGTGTTTGTTACTACTGTAATAGATGCCACATTTGTCTGAATTTTGGGAAGGGGTGCGGGAGCGCCAACGAGGATAGCGGGAACGACGTGCCGGAGGAACGGGTGGAGTTGCTGTGCTGTGATCAGGTGAGAGCGATAATGGTACTTATTGCAAGTGTATTAGATGTCACTTCTGTTTGTCTGGGTGGGAAGCGGGAAGGGAACGAGGATAGCGGGAACGACGCGCCGGAGGAGCGGGTGGAGCTACTGTGCTGTGATCAGGTGAGAGCGAAAGTAGCACTTAATGCAGCTAGAATAAATGCCATATTTGTTTGCTTAAATTTTGGGAAGGGGAGTGGGAGCGCCAAAGAAGATAGCGGGAGCGCCCCAGAAGATAGCGGGAGCGCCAACGAGGATAGCGGGAACGACGCGCCGGAGGAACGGGTGGAGTTGCTGTGCTGTGATCAGGTGAGAGCGAAAATAGACTCTATTACTACTATGTTAGGTTCCATTTCTGTTTGTCTGGGTGGGTCCGGGGTAGCGCGGGCAGCGGGAAGGGAAGCGACAGCGCCAACGAGGATAACNGAGTTGCTATGCTGTGATCAGGTGAAAGTGAAAATAGGATCTATTGCCACTGCAATAGATGCCACATTTGTCTGTATTTAGGAAGGTAATCTGATGTCATCGGAAAACGAACGGTGTTTGTTACTACTGTAATAGATGCCACATTTGTCTGAATTTTGGGAAGGGGAGCGGGAGCGCCAACGAGGATAGCGGGAACGACGCGCCGGAGGAACGGGTGGAGTTGCTGTGCTGTGATCAGGTGAGAACGAAAATAGGGTCTATTTCCAATGGAACAGATGCCACATTTGTCTGTATTTAGGAAGGTAATCTGATGTCATCGGAAAACGAACGGTGTTTGTTACTACTGTAATAGATGCCACATTTAATTTTGTCTGAATTTTGGGAAGGGGAGCGGGAGCGCCAACGAGGATAGCGGGAACGACGCGCCGGAGGAACGGGTGGAGTTGTGCTGTGATCAGGTGAGAGCGAAAGTAGTCCCTATTGAAAGTGCATTAGATGTCACTTCTGTTTGGCTGAGTATTACGCGCTGGATGAATGAGTGGAGTTGTTGTGTTGTGATCAGGTGAGAACGAAAGTAGACCATAATTACAACTGTGTTAAGTGCCACTTCTGTTTGGCTGGGTGGGGAGCGGGAAGGAAAGCGGCAGCGCCATGAAAATAGGGTCTATTGCCACTGCAATAGATGCCACATTTGTCTGTATTTAGGAAGGTAATCTGACGTCATCGGAGAACGAAAATGGTGCTTGTTACTACTGTAACAGATGCTGCATTTATCTGAATTTTGGGAAGGGGAGCGGCAGCGCTAACGAGGATAGCGGGAACGACGCGCCTGAGGAACGGGTGGAACTACTGTGCTGTGACCAGGTGAGAGAGAGCGAAAATACGGTCTATTGCCACTGTAATAAATGTCATAGTTGTTTGGCCGAGTTTAGACGCGTCCGAAGCTAGCGCGGGAAGTGAGAAAGGTAGCGGGAGCGCCAACGAGGATAGCGGGAACGACGCGCCTGAGGAGCGAGTGGAGTTGCTGTGCTGTGATCAGGTGAGAGCGAAAATGGCCCCTATTACAAATGGAATAAATAAAAATAAAGTTACATCTGTTTGTCTACATTTTGGGAAAGGGAGCAGGAACGACGCGCCGGAGGAGCGAGTGGAGTTGCTGTGCTCTGATCAGGTGAGAGTAATAATGGTGCTTATTGCAAGTGGATTAGATGCCACTTCTGTTTGTCTAAGTATTGCGTGCTGGAGGAATGAGTGGAGTTGTTGTGCTGTGATCAGGTGAGAACGAAATAGTGTTACTACTGTAATAGAAGCCATATTTGTCTGCATTTTGGTAATAGTGGAATTGTTATGCTACGATCACCAATAGAACAAATGCCACATTTGTCTGAATTTTTATTTGGTGTTTATTCATAAATGGACTGGACCGTGGAAATGAATATAGGCCACTTTTTGGGATAACCAAGAACCAACATCATCAGTGATTGAGTCTCCACTGTAGGAAGGCGACATTCACCAGCAAAATGGAACACTAGGCGTAAATTCTCCTCGAAGGCCAGAGAGAGAGGCCTGGTGTCAGCATATTTCTTGAGTGACCGTGGTCTTTCTACTCTGACCGGATCACACACAGCTATTTAATTTATTTATTTATTTATTTAAAATAGATACACAAACAGATCACTGTCAATTACATAGCCATGAAATTAACAAAATATTAAATAACTAAACAGAGATCCAAAATCAGCGTACACAACATGCTTAGTATTAAATAAAGCTACTTATATTAAGACAAATGTAAATATACATAAAAATAGGGTAAACATTGGATAGGGTCGAGGACGATTATTTATTTTTAAAGATTTCTGTTAACAATCTCTTGTACCGGGGAAAACTGCTATTAAATATGTCAATGTCTCCACCACTGCGAACTACCTCGTTGTATGAGCGAATTAACATTATTCTAACAATTTATCATTATTTCCAGGTGCTCGACCCAAACATGGATCTCCGGACAGTCCGCCATTTCATCTGGAAGTCCAACGTTGAGTTCACGCTCCACTACCGAGTTCTAAAACAATGAAAGTACAGCGCACACCTGTACAGGTCACAAATAAAAAAGTACTGCTCTTTCCGATGCATCTTCGAGTGATACGCGTATTTGTGGTGAGACAAATTGACTCTTATGTCTATAGTAAGTAGAGATAGAATGGAATATCGGTAGCCATATTGGATTTGGTGACGTCTTTCTTGTTACTTGTCAAAATTTAAATGTATTTCAAAATGGCCGATTGTTGTGGTTATCTTATAGTTAGCAACAATTGTTTCTGTATTCCTTTTTGGCGTAATACCAACGTGTGTTCTCTGGATTTTTGCAGACAGAACATTTGACTAACAATAGGGTATTTGACTTGGTATTTAATAAGACAATTTAACGGCCTAAAGCTCAGTTTAGTTTTAAGTACCCGTTAAAATAAGTACACATTAAAAAAAATGGACTTAAAATTTATTTTTGACAGTACGAAACCTGTGATGTTGATTTAAATGTTTTATTGTTTTGGACCTTAATGCAAGCTAATAAGTTTCAAAGTATGTTGGAAACTACCTAAACGATTTTATATTATAACATATCAGTCAAGTACCCTTTCGATTTATATGAAATACTTTGAAAAATGCCGTGTTAAATGTGGACCACATTATTTTTCCTAATGTTTACAATGTTTATGAAGTTTTTATGCAATGTCACCAAATTGTCTTGTTTGTTATTTTGGCTGAAACCTCGCATTTTTGCGTGTGTACGAGATTTTATCATTGTCATTGAAATAATTTCCTAACATGAAATGAATTATTGGTTTTCCAATACAAATAGATATAATTCGCGCAGCGAAAGTTGAGGCGAACACATACACTGATGTAATACTTGAATACACAGCACATTTTAATATTCAAATATCGAATACACTATCTAACTCGCTCTTGTTAAATGTGTGCAAGCGAGACAAAGGCACTTGTCAGTCTGACTACACAAAACGTTAGCCCGACATAATATTCCAATGTAAATCTTAGGCTGGGTTGCACCGTCTTACTTTAACTTTGACAAACGTCAAAAATCTGTCAAACTCCATACAAAAAACACCGGTTATCGTCATAGTTACGGTCAAAGATAGGTGGTGCAACTTAGCCTTTGCTTGTGTTTATCCCCTCAACTTTCGCTGTGGGACTTAAACCTAAGTATTTGTTTTATGGTATCATACAACTATATTTCTAAAAAATCCTCGTGTGTGCCACGCGATTTTGCATGGAAAATCAAATGTTTGAGTTAATGTGAAGTATTCTTGCCGATGTGTGTATGGAATTTTGAATGTATTGTAAAGTATATTCGTGAACGTACAAGGTGCTTGCAGAACGCTCGCAATTTATACTCCATAAATTATATACTAAATATTGCTGTTTTGCTAGTATTTCTAAGAATTTGGCAAATGTAAGAGAACTTTTTATATCTTTCTTATTTCACGATGCAGGGGCACGGCAGTGTCTTGGCCAAGTTTCTAATTTAATGGTATGGTAACGGCTACTGTTGTATTCTAAACGATTAATTCTAAAGCTTTTATCTACCTACATATGGACTTATTTCAAATATTTTTGCACAACACGATTTATACTTATTTTTACATACATTACGAGCTCTAATTGGACTTTTTCGTACCATACACAATAATAAAATTGACCTACAAATATTTATGTCAAAACAAACTTTTCTATGAATTTGAATTTTAAAACATAAAGGACTAAAGGTGTATAGGATGCCTTAATTTATTTCATATCGTAGCATTTTTCTTTTTTATTAAACAAAATGTAGAATAACTAGAATTTACTTAAGAATTTCGTCTTATTTTGAGTCAAATGTTATGAATTACATTTTGGTCTGGTGAAATGTACTGTTTTGCTTATTTTTAAACATTTTGTAAATAGTGAATAGCTTGGATTTATTGATATGAATGGAGAAAGGACGCTATTTACGTGAAGAGTACAAAACATTTTCTGTTATGATTTGATGACATTCCAGTTTTGACAATCTAAACATAATTAATCTTCCAAAAAGAAAACACTACAAATAAGTAATTAGTTTCTTAAATTTTTCCCACAACTTGGCCTTCTCTGTTGACCCTACAAATCTTTTAAAATGTCATATTTAAACGTTCAGGGATGTCATTCTTTCATATTTTCCGATTTGGCTTAAAGATATGTGTTAATTTTAATTCATACATGTAAAAAAAAAATCGTAAATGTTTTGACTGGTTCTTCTACATTATAATATTGTATGCGTAGGTTATCAAATAACCTAATGTAAAATGTCGAAATGAAACTGTATGAAGCTGTATTAGATATTTAAGATGTAATGAACTAGTTTTTTCTGCTGAGAACGTTGTATTGGTTTCCTATGAGATAGACGTTGTTATTATTTATCCGACATTGTGCTTAAATAGCGTGAAAGTATCGAATTATAAAATAAATATCGTTATAAATTATGGTCTCTCTGATTTATTGTTACTTCCTTTCATCATCATCATCATTTCAGCCACCTAGGACGTCCACTACTGAACATAGGCCTCCCCAAATGATTTCCACAATGCAATGGCCGGTTGGTGGCGGCCTGCATCCAGCGCCTTCCCGCTACCTTTATGAGGGTCGTCGGTCCACCTTGTGGGTGGACGTCCTACGGTTAAGTACTCCAGTTACTTCCTTTATGGCCAAGATAACAGACACGGGTCTAAAAACCGACCAAACCCCTTTGACTTTGATAATTATTCAATAGCGGTGACAGCGCGGGAATGCTCTTGGTTGAAATTAAGGAAAGCGTTGTCAAGCTAATGCGGAAAAGAGTTTTTTTACCTCAGGAAAACTATAAGTCCGTATATCAACCGTACAGAAGAAGTCCCCACTGGGATCGAACCCTAGACGTCATAGGTCTGAGATAAGTGGTCATACCACAAATAAAAGAAATATAATCTTGAATAAAGTTAGAATTTTTTTTTTTTCTTCTTCTGTGCTTCATCTGCAATCAGTCTTCCGACTATGAGCGGATGAGTTGTAGTGCCCTTTGCATGATAAGTGTCTTCTCCACTGAGAAGACTATAGTACGAGAGCCCACGACCAAAATTTTTGTCTCATAGCAATACGGCCAAAACCGCATCAAATCGATAGATACGATTATCCTGAACTCGAAAATGGGTATTTCGCCGAAACAGTAAATTTTCTGTGTCCAGGCAGGCGAACACATGTTTTTTTATATCTATACGTATAAAACTATTTTAATGGGAAAGTTCATCAAAAGTTTTATTTGTTTTTGCTATTACAATAGCAGATACTACAAATAATAGCGTAGAAAAACTTAATCAAAAGTCGTTTTTCTAATTTCCTTGTTATGTCCATTACTGTTGTCTGCCAAAATGAAGGCACACTATAACAAATTGAAGCGTAATTTCATTCTAATAGCACTCTCTTTATTTTTGAGAAACGTTTGGCTATCGGAAAATCAAAACATTAAATGCCAAATACTTAAAGGAAGGAAATAAAGTGAAGTTAAGTTCTTGTCCGAGTCAAAAGTATAATTTCCCTGGGTCTTCATTTCGACCATTGTAGTAACGAAACGAAAGAACTTAGAATGTAATGCACAGCATCGTTACACTCGGCCATTTCGTCCCAAAAGGCCATCGAGGCAGGACAGTACTGCGTTGACCAGTTTCGCGACAAATCGCATAAGTAGGTCCCTCCTTGGGTTTTTGTTTACTAAAAAGTCAATTTCTTTGGACGGCTTTTTGCAACTAAACAATGGATTAATTTTATTGTTTATTTACACAGATGTAGTGTCTATAGGGGTAAACCCATGATTTAAATAGTAAATGCATAGGGTAAATAGGTTTTTGTCTGTGGTGTCTTTTAGGCATAAATCTTATTTCTGTGGCCCTAATTTCCTTGTTTTCCTTGGCATAAAATGGCCTAGGAAATTATAAAAGACCATTTTTAATTCGGCGTAAAGTAAAATTTTGAGTATTTCTTTATTGGAATAAGTTTAAAATTGACATTTTAAGAAATGGGTATCAGAATAGATATAGAACAACTTGTTTTTAACTCTAAACTCAATCTACTGCATTTATCTTCCTTAGTTGTGTAAAAAGGTCGTAATGATACAATAGTTATTGCTATGTTGGCTTGCGAAGGTACACAAAAATGGGTCGAACAAAAAAAAGCAAATCACAGAAGAAAACGTAGAGAAAAAAATATTTATAATAATTTCCTTGGCTACCAAAAGTTCATGACATTATAACTTTGTTTCTGAAACGAATTATGACACCCCTTTTAGATATATTAGCTTAGTTTTTGCTACTTAATGCTATGGGAAACTAAAAATAGTTAAAAACAAAAAATATTTCGTACCAAGGAAATTAGGCAAAATTGACCATTTTTGGCGAAATACCCAAATACCAATATCAGACATTTTCCGCGTAGCGTTTGATCTGACCGAATTTTCAAAATTGTCAAAGAATTTTACCGAACTGCATCATAGCAATATGTCTGATTTGCAGACTGTAGTTGAATGATAGTTCTGAGATACCGGAAACATTATTTTCAGACGTTAGTGGTGTAGCGCAAACCCGTAAAATCACTTAAAAAAATTAAAAATGAGACAAAAAAAATGGGGACAATATTATTTGATCCTCTAAAAACTAATTGATCTTTTTTGTATGTGCACTTTTAAAAATAAATGATGTTTTTTATTATATTTTATCTTTATATTAATTATTGGGTCTATATTAGTTGATCTACGGATAAATTATGAATGATCTTCATTAAAGGTAACATAATATTTATGTTTAACCTACTCTTTTAATGTTTGGTAAACAAAAATAATATTTGATCCTCTTTTTTAGTTATTGATCTTTAATTTTGTTAATTTGATGATTTTTATATCAAGTTTGCCTTTTAATATTGATCACCTAATAAATACATTTCGATCTATGTATAACTTAACTTTAAAATATATTTGATCTAACAAAAAATATTATTGGTTAATATTTTTAATTAAAAAATATCTTTTAATTTACGCGGTACTTTGTGGTTGAGTGACAATCGTCCGTCATTGGTTACTGAGTTGGCCAAGGGCTTGGCGGCCAATTAGCAAGCAGAATGGTATATTGCCATGTTTGTTTAAATTACAAGCTTTGCTTAGTTTGGGACTAGAGGCGCTATGTAAAATAATTTCTTACTTCTGACATCCCTGAACCCGACATCATAATTTTTACATCTTTATTTTTTTCAAATCGCAGGGTTGATTTT
>NW_021131331.1:0-32073 GCF_004193835.3 Ostrinia furnacalis | reverse complement strand
TTGACATTTTCAAAAATGCGCACAGGCTATATGCTACGCGCAAAATGTCTGAAAACAAACTTTTTCGTAATACAATTATAAAATCTATGTACATTTTCACTATCAGACGTATTGCTATAATACCGACTGTCTTTTTTTTTTGACACAGCAGAAATGGCCTCCCACTCAGTTGCTACACTTTCGACCGTTACTACACACCTAGTCGGGTTCAGAATCATACAATCTAACGATTTTATAGGGTTTTTGCCGTATTGCTATGACACATGGTTTTGGTCGTGGGCTCTCGTACTACTACTTCTTTATGTATTTCTACACTCTCTTGAGGCGTTTACTATAGCTTTTTTGGAGCAGTTCCGAGGCCAGCTCATTGGGGTGCAGGGCCAGCCGTTCTTGGTAGTTTTCTGCAGTGGATCGTATTTCCTCCAACACTGTGTTCATCAGCAGGGCCTCGTGGATTTCGGTGTTTTTAACTAACCATGGGGCACATGATATGGTACGCAGAATTATATTCTGAAGCCTCTGTATCATGGAGAGGTTTGAGTTGCATGCACTACCCCACAGCTGTATAAAGTTAGAAATGAACAAAATACTTGAAAATACTGAAAGACTCAAGATTACATAATAAAAGGTTATAGTTTGTGTACGTGTTTCTGAACGCAAAACGAACTGTCTCAACAATGACATTTGCTGTCATCTTGAAATATTATAACCAAAATAACCTCAAAAATTTGGTCTAAAAATTTCAACTTTTTGATGTGAAAATTAAAACAAACCGTAAAAATGAGTGGACGAATTTTATTTCGTTCATTTTACTACAAAATTATTCAACGACCATCCTACAAAAGCAATATACAGCCGTGCAATAGGTTATTTATCAGTGTTTTCTGTAACGAATTCTCAACCAAAGCTGCGAGTCAGATTGAGGAGAAGAAACACTGTAATATTGGTACTATAGGGCACGTAGACCATGGGAAGACCACCTTGACTGCTGCCATTACGAAGGTATTGGCTAACGACGGTTTAGCACATTTTGTTTCGTACGATGAGATTGATAGGGCACCTGAAGAAAAGGCAAGAGGTTTGTTGGTATTTCTTTGTTTTTAGAATTAAATCAATATTACGTGAGCGATCTAGTACAGTCTAAAACATTAATAATGTGTTTATAGTTAGTTTGAGCTTAGTTTCATTTCATTCAAGTTTTATATTTACTTGCTAACTAGGTCTTTATTTTAAAACCATTAATGAATTATAAGAGCCATACAAGACATTTTGTTGAATATTAGATTACTTCACATCACACAGACCATTTCAAGTGCAAAACCATGTTTGTTGCCTGCCAAGTAATATTTGCACACCTAAATAAACTAAAAAACATAATTTATATTCCAGGTATAACAATAAACGCAGCTCACATAGGCTATAACACAAAACTCAGGCATTACGCTCACACCGACTGCCCCGGACACGCTGATTATGTACGGAACATGATATCAGGAGCGTCTCAGATGGACGCTGCAATTTTAGTGGTCGCTGCAAACGATGGACCGATGCCTCAGACTAGAGAGCACTTGTTGCTAGCCAAACAAGTGGGGATACAGCACATATTGGTGTTTATAAATAAAGCTGATATTGTTGATAATGAGGTATGTTTCATTTATGCATGTTCTTTAATGATATAAAATACAATCTGGCATTGAAATGTCTTAAAATTTTTTTTCTATAAATCTGTTTACTTGTTACATTCAGAGGCCAGGCCCCCCTGAAAAATAAGCCTAGACATGCCAATGCAATTACATGCCTTTTACATAACACTACTAACTTTTACATAAGGTCTTGCTAACATGGGTTTGGGCCAAATCCGCCCTTTTGCCTCTGGTAATGATGATGATCTTGAGTTAATAATAATTGTATTTAACTATTGCCTTATGTTTTTCTTATTTTACAGCTTTTAGAGTTAGTAGAAATTGAAATGAGAGAGCTGATGACTGACTTTGGATATGATGGCAACACCGTGCCAATGATTTGTGGCTCTGCACTGAAGGCTTTGAACGGAGACGAATCTGAGTTTGGTTGGTAAATATTGTTTACATTCTATACTATTTGCTAGGGTCAGAATATATTTTCTGTAAACAGAAGTACTTTTAGTAAAAAAAATAATGTACTCTTCTCAGCACTGGCCCACATTATTGTCCTAAACCCTAAAGCAATGAATGGTAGGTTTTAAATAAGATTTCTAAAAGCCTGAATGAAAAAAAATTCTTTCATTCATTTCAGCCATATGACCATCACATGGTCCACTACTGAACAATGGTCTCCTCCAAGAATTTCCACAATGACCGATCCTGCATTGCCCAAATGCAGGTACTTACCGTGACCTTATGATCGTCGGTTCACCTAGTGGGACTACATCCTGCCACTACGTCCACTAGCCCGCGATCGCCACTCGAGAACTTTTCTGCCACATTCTGACAAATATTTAAAAAAAAATTATTACTTTTCATCATTTCAGCCAATGGACGTCCACTGCTGAACATAGGCCTCCCCTAATGCTTTCCACGTTGATTGATTGGTAGCGGCCTGCATCCAGTGCTTTCCTGCTACCTTTATGATGCAAGATGCCTTTATTACTTTTAGCAATAAAATAAAATCTCCAATTCCAGGTGCACCCTCAATACGAATGCTTCTAGACACAATGGACTCCTACGTGCCACCCATAGTGCGAGACCTCACCTCTCCGTTCCTCATGCCCATAGACAACGCTTTCACAGTGCCCGGACGAGGTACGGTGGTCGTTGGTACCATAAAGAGAGGGGTTATGAAGCGGAATGATGATGCGGATCTGATGGGCTTTGGTTACAATATCAAGACTACGCTGTCTGATATACAGATATTTAAGAAGAGTGTTACAGAGGTAAATAAAAATGAATATTTTTTTTCAACTATCTGGCCCCTATCTATGCAGAGGGTTTAGTGTGAGTTTATATCAAACGTCGTCACTAGTGAGCGCGTAGAAAATGACATTAAATATAGATTGCACAGCTCATAAGCTTTAGCTAAACCAATGCGTGCAGATCGCGTCGGCGATGGGATGATAGGACGCGCGACCTGTTGACCCGCGTGACCTTTACAGTTCACAGCATAATTAAAGACACTAATTTTGGTGGACTGTGATGAAAAATTGACAAATATATTTGGACATTATTTCACTTTGCGCCATTTAATCTCTAGACTCCCAAAATAAGCTATGGTTGCATTGTGTGTGGGTAACAGTAACAGTCAATGGATATTATACTAAACTATTTTTAAATACACATATTATAGGACATAGAATCTAATCCGTCTGCCAAGCGTGGAGATTATGGAAAAATAAAGTGGAGGAGGCTCATATTCCAGCAGTTGGCTGTAAAGGGCTGTTGAAGATGATGATGACATCATAGAAAACACTCGAACCAAACCTATAGACTATAATACCATATTTTTGTGCCGAGACCAAACCCGAGACCTCTCGACAGCGGAAACCGTATATTCTTTGATGTTTACCATTATCTAATTTTTGTTATTTTCAGGCACTAGCCGGCGACAACGTAGGCGTACTCCTAAGAGGCATGAAGATGAAGTCAGTCGAGACTGGCATGCTGCTCTGCGCTGCAAAGAGCTTCCAATTGAGCAACCATTACAAAGCGAAAATTTATTTCTTGACGCGCAACGAGGGTGGCAGGAAGAAGCCGGTGTTTTCGAAATATTCACAGCAGATGTTCAGCGGGACTTGGAATATTGCTGCGAGAATTGATTTGGGTGAGAATTTTAGTTTGTTAAACGAGTAAAGGACGAAGCTCACTTACCAACCCGGAAACGGATCGTTCGTAACCGAGGCAGTCAATATTTTGACTGAAACTCCGTATTGCAACGCACACTTATTCGCACAGTAGGTTCAAAAGCACTTTAATGAAAAAGGGCTACTATAAAGTTGATGATTATACAGTGTGAGTCACGTTAAAGTGTACATATGAAA
Organism: Ostrinia furnacalis; assembly: GCF_004193835.3. Classification (NCBI taxonomy): domain Eukaryota; kingdom Metazoa; phylum Arthropoda; class Insecta; order Lepidoptera; family Crambidae; genus Ostrinia; species Ostrinia furnacalis. Next base: position 28,061 of record NW_021131331.1, on the reverse strand, counting down.
ATAGATGAAACTAGACCTATTTTTATCGACAAAAAAGAGGACAAAATTTTTTTGAGATTTTTTTTTATTTTTTTATAGAATTTTTTTTCTTCAAATTACTTATTGTAAAGAAAACGTAATAACTTTTAAACTAAGCGGTATATCCTGAAAAAATAAAAACAGTAATAATGCTAAATAACAGGCGATACTAAAAAAATACATGAAATACACAAAAAATGCCAACAAATAATAAAAAATGATACTTTTTGAAAAAAATCTGCTTAAAAATTCGTGTTTTTTTGGTTATTTTATAAATTTCTCCAAAAAATGCCCCTATAACCGGTAGTTTTTATTACTTTGTATTATTTTCTATCGTTTTATCTTATTAAAACCAAAAATCGCATGTCTCTATCCCTATCACAACATTTGCTATGATCGTTTGAACAAAGGCCTGCCACAACATTATTCTCCGCTACAGGTAGAGACAATTTTAATTTTAACTTAAATGCTTATTTTACTTCGAAATCTTTTGTTTTTATTTGAAATCTAACTTGTCTTTATCAAAATTACAAATCTAGAGCCATTTTCAGTTTTGTTGTTAACGAAGCGTTGAATGGCGCGCCCGGAGAGGCTTAGTTCAAACGATCATTGCAAATGTTGTGATAGGGATAGAGACATGCGATTTTTGGTTTTACAAAGATAATACGATAGAAAATAATACAAAGTAATAAAAACCACCGGTTATAGGGGCATTTTTTTGAGAAATTTATAAAATAACCAAAAAAACACGAATTTTTAAGCAGATNTATAAAGGATAAAAATGTTTGGAATGTTTAACTACCTAGCTCGCATTAATACTTATGACTATAATTTGTATATTTTAAAGACTGTAAAACCTTGAAAAGGAGGCTGACAATAGTGACTGAGTTTCTTGCGCTGCTTCTTCTCAGCACTGGCCCATTTATTGTCCCGAAGCAGTGGTAAGGTTAATATTGGGACGTGTAAAAGCGCTTTTTAAAGCCTATTTGCAAAAATAAATGAATTTTATGAATTTTAATTTATTTATAATTTTAGTAACGTAAACGCCTCGCCTCGCGGTGAAAGGTGTTGTACTTGATCCCTTTCCGGGTTGATAAGTGTGCTATGACCTTAATAATATTCGGCTTGCAGTTCGTACTAGAATTAGGTGTTCTGTGCCAATGATTATTTTGTCTATCAGTCTTTATTAACGGAAAGGAACAATCTGTTTTAATTTTTAAATTAATTTAAGGAAAAAACCAAGGCTAAAATTGATTGATTTAGGCCCGATTCGACCAAACTTTTATCCTGAGATTAATATTTACTCTTGTTTGGTCCAATCCACCCTAAGCGGTAAGGGCGAAAATGTTTTTAAAGTATTTAAACAAATGATAATGTTCAGCTATCTTAGTGATTTAATGGAGAAAATTGATGTTAAAACAAAGATAAATGCGTGCAGACTTACCTTGTCTTTTGGAGATATCGCCTCAGCTTGTAAATTCGACCAGCTGCCCAACACTGGGCCCAGATATGCGTCTACTCTTCCCGCCAACAACTTTACCACCTTTCACTTGTGCAATGTCTAATTAAAGAAAAACAAACTACTTAAACACTACTCTGAAGCTTATACGATATTATCGCGACGAATTTAACCGCGGTTCCGCGATTTGAAACGCGCACGACACAACTACCGCCGAGTTCCACTTTCAAACTGACAGTGTTGCCACTTTCGACATTAATGTTGCTATCCGAAAATAATAATTAAGTTTTCAGTACAAGTTCCGAATAGTGAACAAATAGTCCAAAAGAATCGTGAAAAATATTTTTTATAAATACGAAAATATTTTAAGAATTTAGAATTAATTAATTTAATTTCACATGAGTGTGACTATAAAAAATATGAAGGGTATCAAGAAAAGTATTGTTATTGACATTATTTTTAGAAACTTTTTGTGATAGTAAGGCTATGCGCGCACGGTGACTTTGTCACTGTGTGAGTATAAAATATCTTTCTCCCTTACCTTTATAAAGAGAAAAAGAGATAAAACGTAGTACTTAAATCTTATCTATGGAGAGACATACTGTCACGGTGACAAGTCACCCGTGCGCACGCCTTTATACTTTTCGTGACTAACTTCTATATTTTCTCAAAACCAAGCCGTTGCCATAATAAAAGAAGAAGAAGAAGTAACTTCTTAATTTTTATTTACTTTCCAGATCCATCAATGCACATGATGATGCCTGGTGACCATGGGGAGGTCTACATAACCTTACTAGAAGGCATGGTGATGACGCAAGGCCAGCCGTTCACAATTAGAGAGAACAATGTCACAGTGGCCACTGGAATCATAACCGAGACTCTGAAGTCTATAGACGTTCCTAAAGGAAAACTAGGAAAAGTTGTGATGAATTATGAATAGGGATGTAAATAGTATTGTAATTTGTAGATATTGTTAATAAATTATTTGATTAATACTTCTTGGTTATAAATTATTTCATTAATACAACCCGGTCGAGTTAATTGTTATTAAAATATTCGGGTCCAACGTTTAATCCGTTCTGCTCTATGGGTGTGAAACGTGGAAGGTCACCAAGGTTATCTCGCACCAGCTGCAGGTCTTCATCAATCGCTGCCTTCGCCGAATTCTCGGCATATACTGGCCCGAGAAAATCTCCAACGTCGAGCTATTGGAACGCTGCCACGAAATTGCGATCGACCAGCAGATCAAGCGCCGCAAGTGGAACTGGATTGGCCACACTCTCCGAAGGGACCCCGATCACATCCCTAAGCAGGCTCTGGATTGGAATCCCCAAGGAAAACGCAAACGTGGTCGACCCAGGCAAACTTGGCGGCGCACTGTAGCGGACGAGGCGAAGAAGATCGGCAAGACCTGGAGCGAGATCAAGCGAGAAGCTCAAGACCGAACGAGATGGAGGACTGTTGTGGACGCCCTCTGCCCCATCTAGGGGACATAGGACCATAAGTCAAGAGTTAATTGCGCACCCGGCAGCCGTGACGTCACATCGACGCCCGATCTGTGAGGGAGTTGCATTCCAGCGAGGTGCGCAGTTAGCTTGATTGGTTGTACACACGACAGCACATCAGGCTACCCATTTTTGTCAAATGTCTTTTGTCATTTTCAAACTTGCCCTTATTACAACTCACAGTGGTTACGTTGACGTGCCGTCGTCTGTACTATCGGCAACAGTGTTTAACTACCCATTGCCGGTCATGTCGTCTCGTTCTATCGCAAAGAATCACCATTTGATGAGAGCGAGAGCAAAAACGGAAATGAATAGTTAACACTGTGGCCGATAGAACCTTCAGATTGCTGCTGTGTTGTAAGCTGTAAAAGTTTGGTTTAGGATATATCCATCTCGCTTGCCCAAGGAGTGAAAGAGATGAAGTAAGACGTCGGTTTACCGTGTTTTGGCGCCAATAATGCAGTAGCTTAAACATATTATCCCAACTAATATTATAAATGCGAAAGTAACTCTGTCTGTCTGTCTGTCTGTTACGCTTTCCCGCTTAAACCTCGCAACCGATTTTGATGAAATTTGGCATAGAGATAGTTTGAGTCCCGGGAAAGAACATAGGATAGTTTTTATCCCGGTTTTTGAAACAGGGACGCGCGCGATAAAGTTTTTCTGTGACAGACAAAATTCCACGCGGGCGAAGCCGCGGGCGGAAAGCTTTTTCTATACATTTGGAATTTACAGTCGACATCAAAATATTTTTACAGTGAAGTGCTCGGAGAATTTTGTAGTTTATTGACACAGTAAATATACTTGATACAATTTAAAAAGAACATTTTGTAAAGAGTGAATGTGTTAAGATATTTTTGATATCGACTGTACAAAATGTCAGGGTTCAAAAATAAAACTGCAAGAACTTTTATTCATTATATATTTTTTGTCAGAAGGTAATTAATACAGTGCCAAAACAGTAACAAAACATTAGTAAGAAAAAATCAAGACTGCATCTAGCATTAACTACTGAATATCCAGATAAACAATAACCCTAAGGCCCAGAACAGACGGTGAAACGCAACTGTAACGAAACTGCAACTGCTAGTTACTTTTGAGTTGCATCTAAGTTTCTGCCATAGCGTCCGTTGAGAGACCACACATGACGCGACCAGTTTAAAAGTTTCAGTTTTATTCATTAGAATCATCACAAAGTTGCAGTTTCGTTGCAGTTGCGTTTCACCGTCTGTTCTGGGCCTAACGGATTGATAGTAGGACAACATTTAACATTTATATTTCACAACATTTTGAACAGACGGCGTACACTATGTTTTATATAAATTGTGAACTAGATTCATAACACCGATACTCCTAAATGGATATTTTATTTCTCTACGATATTCAGGTTGGATAGTTGTGTGCTGTGTACAGACAACGGCATGTCAATTTACCACAAAATGTTACGTTTCTCAATTGATTTTGAACCATTTTGGTGTTTAACTTTAAAGTCCAAAATACATTAGAAAAAAATGTATTTTTGTGGTATATTGATGTGCTGCTGACTGCTCCATTATTTCTCTATATCAGGTAACATATTGACAGTACGGAATATGACCAGATGTTGAATTGAAAGTAACGTTCACTGGCCATAGTTGTAAGTAATAAATAATATTTTATCTACAGGTACTTCATGCATTATTCGCGGATTGTGAAAAAAGAGCGTCATAATTTGAAATATATTAACCATAATAAATATTAAATAAGTAGGTATTTGGAATATAAATATTATGTAATATTATATTGCACAAAATATCTATAAACTATCATCAAATTCCGGTCATATTTCGCCACTTCAAAACGGTAAAGCATTCAATAAGGCATTTCGCACAGTAACGACGCAATGTCAAACTCGTATCAGATAGGAACTTTTCTAAAAAATCGTTGCCACGAATATGTGCAAGTTTGTACGTAAGTGTACAATGGCGTAAGTACACATACGGCGTTTTACCTCGGAGAATAATGACACGTCGCAACTGTGGGCAGCCTCGGTTCGCACACAACTACCCGCACTATAATACTGCAAGGAGCAGAACGCACCACGACGGTGACCACGTGATTCCCATCCAAAGTAATATACCTGCTCTAAAATCAGTCTGTCACGATAACGTCACCGCGCAGTGTATTATCTAATAAACATTAATCACAAAGATACTTGTATACATGGATCTAACATGAAGAGACAGAAGACATGTCAAAATATTAATTTTATCATATATTTTTTTACTTTTCCCATCTATGTAAAATGCCGTAGGTACCAATCAGCAAGTGAAATGAGCTACACTTATAAAATACGTTATTCCTTGGTCCAATGCAAGAACTAACTTGGCATCTTATGAAATACTATTTAGCTTCGTTTAACAAACTTTTTTTGGATTTTTAGAGTAGTACCCGCTTTTCGATATTGCACATCTCTGATTTCCGCTCTACTAATTCAATATTCGTTTAAAACTTCAAATTGAACGAATTAACCAGCCCGTAACAATTCACTTGAGTTTATAAAAGTATCAATAGTTTTGTATTGATTTTAGCAGAGCAGAAAATTTATAACTGGGGCGAATAACATTAACTTTTACAGTTAAATTTACAGGTACCCTTCTGTTATGTATGTAGTGATTAAAGTGAGCAAATATTATAGAGTGAAGATTATTCTTGTGTAAATATCGAAATTATTTTGTAGTTTAAAGGTAAATGCGACCGTTGTAATCATGATTTTTAAAGTAAAAAAATATGAAGAAGTAACGTATAAAAGAGTAACATAACGGAAGGGTGCTAAAATTTCCTCAAATCTGTTTGAATATAAACTCGAATAATCCTTAGGAAACACGGGAAAACCCAGCATTGGTAAAAAACTTTACAAGATTAGAAAATTGAGACGTGCACTATCAAAAAATATACATAATTAGCACACCATGATATAATATTTTCGCAATACCAATACCATGGAATTAAGTTTTAATAAGCTCATAAAATTCGATATTCACCACAGACAGTATATTTTGTATTATTTTTTTAAGTATCTTAAAACATCTAAGTATTTTTTTAATCGGACAGATCCAAAGTTATACACGGAGTAGGACTAGCAAATTTTCATTTCGATCTATTTAATATTAACACAATGTTGCGCCTACAAAGCTTTGCTAAAACAACAAAATAATCATAACAAGAAACAATGATAAAAAAACAGAATGCAGCTTTAAAAGTACGTAATTAATGGGCATTTTACAGTGGCAGTGTCGCTGTAGGTTAGACATGAAAATGCTAGGTATAAAAAATAGAAAGAAGCATCTCTTGCATTGCGATAAGTATCATTTTTGTTTACATTACACATTGCTAATCAATTATACCTCATAATACCTATGTCGATTATTGGCGGGCCGAATACTGGTACCATTTATTATGGCAAAAGTGCAACAATCTAATCAATTGAATTACATACATTTGTATTAAAACAACGAGTCACAGAAACACTCGGACTAAATGTAGTGAGATTTAATTTAATATTTGACTTTAAATAAGAAAACAATCCTGTTACATATCCCATTACATTTTCCGATAAAAAATACATATTATTTTAACTGGATTAACACTGTCACTTAAATGTCACTTACAACTTAAATGATAAACATACAAAATACATTATTGGTGTCGACGTACAGTGTAGTTTAGCACCACAATTAAAACTAACTATTCGACATTACGTATGCCCTAACAAATCCTTCGAATGGCGATCAATTCCCAAACAAGTTGAACAGGAAAATGAAAATTAAAGAGAATATCCCCACAATCGGTGAGCCCGAGTTTTAATACTTGTGCACTAGCTTACACAGTACATAATGTAAAAATTAATTTACCAACACTTACAACTATAAAAATATTTTAGAAATTCTCACTTACATTTAAGAGGAACTGGCAAAATAAATCCTGTATTCCCATTTTTTATCGACTCACAATAAAATACAAAAACCAGATTTGGTCCTCACGTATCAAATTCATGATGCCATTCCTATATACTGGACAGAGCTAATAACTGCGAACGGGCGAGTAGCAAAAATATTAGTAGACTTTGCACACTAAATAATGGCTCAAAATATATCAAATCCGCTAAATACCCAATAGAAAAAAACCTGCCTAATGTTACGGCAAAACCTCGTAGAAGCAATGTTAAACTTAATAACCTAATATAGTTAGATTATAAACTGTGGTGGTAGTACCATAGCACAGGGCTGGCTCGTGGCGTATCACAATAGATTACACATACCGGACTTACCACCCTTATTGTCCACACTCATTCCACTATAAATACTAACATTTGCAACTAATATAAAACATCCCACAACTCCGTACGACACCTCATATCAAAACAGTGATTAAAATACGTTATACAGCGGAGTATTTGTGCATACGATGCGAATCTACAAGTCTGCTCCAACTTTATGAGCCACATCGATAAACCTAACCATCACCGTATCCCTATTTGAAAAACTGACGCATATTATGCTAAATAGTCACATATTGTTCTAACGAGGATCCAATAAACCATGCACGGTTAAAACATGTAACTATTAGATTCGTACCTACTAAAAGCATTAGGACCGTATCTATCTAACCTAACTTCACCTAGTGGCAAAGGCTCACGTCGATATCAAACTACACAACTAGCATCATTTAAAATAGATAAAAAACCAACTACGATACACAATCTTGCAGGAATAACTATCTAAACAGTGAGTTATGAATATCTACCACGTTTCAACTTCATTTTTTTATAAATATTCATCCGTAAATTATTATCAAATTCGATAAAGCTCTAAGATTGATCCACATTCAACAAATTAACTCTTAGAATATTCCACGAGATGCAACGTGCCATCGACGTATCAGAAACATAATGGTAAATAAATAAATTAAACCCCACTTCTACACAACATCACTTTTCTCGTCAATGACTTTAAATAATGAGAATATTTTTCCAGTCTTCCTAGTGGTCACGACCACGCCTAACAATTCCTAAAAAAAACTAGCTGAATACACTAGCACAGTGTGTCTATATTTTGTACATTCAGGATTTAAGGAGCAAAAACATTGATAAATATCGGATTTAGACACTAATGCTGTATATTTAGGCCCTTAACGAGGGTTAAAATAACATAGGGCCCACTGGCTCCACATATGAAAATATTGTTAAATGTGTATTATTCACTACCATCTCAAATATCTAGAACATCGACTAATCAATAAACAAAACATAATAATTAACAATCGCTATATGATATTAATCATGCACATTTTCTAACTACATACTCTAGCGTTCATAACGTTTCTTAGGTTAAATTATGTTGATGCAATGATTCTTTAGGGCGTGTTTTGTAACGACACTCTAGTATGATTCCACACTCAGGAATAGGATTGGTCTAAAATATTGCAATTTAACCAATCACAGACTTTATGAATGGAACTTTGAGTGTCGTTACAGAATTTGAGCCTAAGCCGATTAGACTTTACGCTACCCAGACTTTGGCACGAAACTTTCAGTATTTGAGTGTAGGTAAAAAATTATATTCTGTAGATACCTCAATGCAAGTCTGAATAGCGAAGTCATAGTTCGCTTTCCAAATCTATTTTAGTATCGTGGCTTTTTATTTTATTTTTATACAACTCTTTTTAATTCTCTAGCACCGTGACTTTTATTTCAACCGACAATGGGTTTGGAGAGCGAACTGGATGGCTTATAGAAGTCAAAAGGACGTATTTACTGTTTAACTATAGGAAATTTTAGAATCATTCACTTACACTTAAAAGTATACCCCATCGTAAGCGTTTACTATATTGGCTTTAAATTAAGTACTGGATAGTTTTGGTATTATAGTTTTTTTCATATTAAGGACTAAAGGACATTTCATTAATTATAATTAGGTTATATCACACAGTATTCTTATAAAGATATGCTGTTATAAGCGTTGGTCACGTAGAAAGTCAGAAATAATAATCATATTTGCATATGTATTTTTTTCTTAGAAGAAAACTAAAGTAAACTTAAATATTTAATATAGCATATTGATTTAATTATAGGGTTTTAAGAGCCTGTATCGCGTACATTAAAGTAAGATTGATAGCAGTACAGGTTATGGAAAGTTTGGAATAAACAAATGCGAAAATGGGAAGCTTATACTATGTGAAAAATTCCAATTTCTGGACGGAAGGTACGATATTTGAGCCAACTCAAAGGGCGCTTGTCAGCCAACTTTTGAGGCTGGATCGCTGCTTCTTGCTAACTCTACTTTACCCCCGTAATTCACAGCCATCAAACATTAAAGCTGATATACTCACGTATATCCTTGTTTGTCGTAGGCCATACAAAAATTTAACGGTTCTAAATAAATTATAAAACAGTACTTATTTGTTATAACTATTGTATTTTATTATGGTCGCTCATTACTTGGTAATTTTATTTTTTTAGTAAAAATATATCCTATTTGTCTGTTAACACTCCAACGTATAGAGTCGTAAGTTCACTTACTGCTCTTTACGATTTAGGCGATATAAATTTATAAGGCAGTTTTACATTTTGCCTTTTATACATTTTTCGTTTATAAGTCAGAAGCAACGACCCATCCTATCGGATCTAATTTAAAAGAAGCTAGTTGTGGCAATACCGAATACATTCGCTATTCTTATTAATAGCATACCCTAATTTTGAGGTTATCTAAAAGCAAGCACATTTAATTCATAGCCATTGCATTTGATTTCTATAATGGTCTATACTCCGTATATAATAAAATAAGTAAATAAATTCATCTGTCAATTCAAAACTAATAAAATAAAATAACAATTAACATAAGCCGCCAACTAATTCTGAAATGCGATATACTTAATTAATTTAAAGTTCTGTTCACACCTACTGACATGTAGCCATGTTTTCACAATATTTTTTTTACTGACAAAATAGTACAGCTTTGCTTATGAGAAGGACAGATAATATTGTTTGCACTACATCTAAAATACCCAGAATACTGTTACTGCAAAAATTTAACCATAATATCAATTTAGCACTGTAGGCATCTGGATTTACTTCTAAACGTATAAATACAATCAGTATTTTGTTAGTAGATGTGAAAGGACTTATTTTGAAATAAATGTTGATTGCAATTGAACTACAAAAATACTTATTTTGACGGACTACGTTCGTTGTGTGATATCTAAAAATTTTAACAGCCTATTTATACTAGTACATTGCAAAATGCTTTAAAATAACCGTTCAGTTTGGCGAATGAAATCTGAGCCACTGATATTGAGTTATTAGTCAATTTTATTACTATTGTCATATTTAATGCTTCACTTGCCAGACTTTTAAGGTATTTATATTGCACATGCATATTAAAATTTACACTATAACTATCTATTTGACCACATCGCATTTCAAAATAGCATTATAAATATTTAGTTTAAACATTTCATATAATCTATCAACAGATCCGTTTTAACGCGTTCGGGTCCGTATTAAAATTTGTTAACTTCCAAAACGGTTGGTAGATTGATCTAAATACATTTGCGCGAAAATAATATAATAAATTTCAAGCAAGTCAGAAAATTGAGGTAAACAGTTACTTAATTGTATGGCAACTTTAGAAATAGGGAAGGTTTAACAAGAGTTAATTAATACTGGAAAGAGGAACTCCGGTGTTTTAATAGATACAGTACGACACAGGATAAAATGGCTTCCGGATATCCGGAAGATCGGATCACGCCGGATCCGTGCACGTGCACTTATTATTGCATCTTATGTCGTTATAATACATATTAAAACTAGCTAAGATGCCTGAGGAATCCGATATTTTATATTATGTCGTACTGTAACACAGATATGTGTTCATGTATCCCGTTTTAGTAATTTTGATTTTAGTTTGACCAACACCCGGATTAAAAATATTTAAGTTTAAATTTAAGGAAACTATTAGAAAATGGACAGATTTAAGTGTCAAATTACCCTATAACCTCAAGATAATTAAATTTAGGAGTCCGCATTTATTCCAGCAAAATTGTTATATTTCCGCAGTAAATGGAAACATCTAAACATAGTCTGTTTCAATTCGAATTTAGTAAAAACTTTTTAAAATACCTTATATTGCACAAGCTATTGCAATGGCTGACTTAGGTGATAAAAACGTTTTGAAAAATACCGCAATAACTAGCGATGTTTAAAATCCTCCGTCAGCTGTTAAAAATGTACCTATAAAAGTTGTTTTTAATAAATCGATTCGGAACAGACCAAAACTTAATATTTGCTTATCAACATCAAAATTTCTGTACCCATCGTTATACCGAGCAACAGGTTTCAAAAATAATATAATAATTATTATCTAACTACTAAAATTTGCTAAGAAACTAAACTTCATTATTGTGCTACAAATACATTTGTAAGAACAAGACGAATAACTTTGACTACACTCTAAATTCGTATTATAAGTGCAAATCGATTGTACTAATAACCATTGAATAACAAAATGGAAGCATTCATGTTGGGGCGGTTGTCAGATCTAATAACATTTTAAACTTTATTACGTTTGAGATGAAGTCTATTTTTGTAAACTGGCCATAAGTGTAAACATTTGACATAAAACTTAAAGAACTTTCTCTTTCTAATCTTAAGTGTAAAAGAGAAGAAATCAGTTATTAATGAATGAGTCATCGATATGTCAGATAAGTTTACAAAATGTTTACATTTATGGCCAGTTCTATAGACTTGATAATTATTATGTAAAATTTAGAGTAATCAACGTCACCAACCCCATCGATACAATACTGCAATCTTTCCAATCATTTCATTAAAAAAATGTAAAAATATTTCACAGGAAAATGCATCACAAGTGATAAGGTAAAAATCATAATATCGGCAAACTAAAATCTACAAAATAAATCAACTTCTTTTTAACAACAACTCTTTAAATTTTGTACGCGTTGTACGGAGTCATATAAAATGCATGCACATCTTTATAGAAAAGGCACTACATCAAATACTAAAAATATTTCATTTCATTTTAGTCATTAGACATTTGTCATTAAGTGAACGTTGTAAATATAAGTATATTCATAATATACACAGAACCGTGTTAATAAAATTAATCACAAAAAAAATTAAACATTTTTCCCTTAACCTAACTGAACTTAAGATGGAAGATACTGTTAACACTACGTATGTTTTGGTTTTGTGTTGCCAAAGGCAAAAACTGAATTTGTGCACCGTATGGAGGATATAAGACCTTTTATAAACAATTAAAGCGTTATTAAAAGCTTAATATTACTATAAGCTGTATAAGGATACAATGAACTTTGGGGTCACTGTTGAAACACCATGCTACGTGTACTAACAATAGCAATATGAGCACTTCCAATATACGAGAAAATGTGACTAAAAAAAATAAACTAATCTATTTGTTGTGAGGAACTGACATGCACTTTAAATTTCCTACATTTGGCCATAAATTTTACTAAATAACACCAGTGCGCCTTAGAAACCATACACCGCAGGGTTACGGTAATACGGTTCAAATCGCTACAGTAACGTTAAAATTAAGAATTGACGAAAACTAGCCGAACCATCTAACGAAGCGATTCACACTATATACCATTCGTTATTATCAATTCCGTAAATCAATCTCCCACTAACCTTCGCTTATCGCACTAACTATAACTATACAAATTCATTGAAACAATATTCACGTTGAATAAATAAAAAAATGGTACACTTATACGCTAGTAGTTCATAACTTCATTTTATATATTTGTTATTATTTGCACGAAACGTGATATATTAAAATAGTGTCAACTAGTCGTAGAAACATCACATTTTATAGAGGTTGGTGTGAGCGAAATACATAATAAAGTAATATTTTGGTTATGATCAGTCGATTTTATTATCACTTATTTCAGATATCAACCAAGTACGAGCATCGATCTCTTCCAAAGTAAATTATGGGCATCATCAGTTTTGTAATGTTTATAAAAGAATTCTAAATTGTCTCTTTACTGTAATTTATCTATATTTAAAGATTATTTGTATTTTTACTACTTAAGCTCTGAGTGGGACAATGTCTAGATAAATTCTTGATTACTTTAAATCTGCCTGTATGTCTATGAAAGCAGAACTAACCGATAACTATGATTTATTTTGTAACTACAAATCTGAAGCTAACCCTGAATCTCTTTAGAAGAATTTACGTGTACTTTCCTGGTCGTATCCCAGTAAGTGTTTTGCTATTGGATTGCAATGACTAGACGCTGTATTTATACTTGAACAGGCACGCGTAGTAAAAAGCCTAACACAGGCCACACAGTCTTTCAAACTAACATTCTAGCAGTTTACTACCGACGAATATCACACCTCACGCGAAATACAACTTTAAATATACATCCAGTGCCACCAATATTCCATTTACTATAATTCGAGACGTGGTTCATGACGACAAACGATTTAACAACGGGTTTTAAGTGCTACCTCACTTCAGCCATGAGTGTAAACAAACAACAATAGCGAGAACTTTAGGTTCCAAGCATGGAAAATTTTAAACATTACCACAGATGGAAGCATTTTGATTTTGGATAATAAATAATTTTGAATTTGAATTCGAATTTGAAAATTTGAATTTGGAGTTTTAAGTGTTTGCTTGCACTTAGGCTACAGTGAACATTATAAAATGTAAACATTAAATTTTGACTATGACAAACAAAGCATCGTGTGTCAACATGAACAATCTTAATCTTACTAAAGGGACGAAATATGCCTACTATTTCGCTCACACCATACGAACCAATTTGGCAAGTACTAGACGTAAACTAGCCATCTGATCTCCAACATCCGTGAAGATAGGTAATACTTTATAACATACAACCCAGCAAGCACGATTAATAAATTACGCAGGGCATGTACTAACCTAGAACATCTATTCAGATTAACGTTATATACTTTTTTATATATTAATAATGTGGTCCTGTTTGTCCTCTGTTTACCTGTAAGTCTTTTTACGCATACACTTTTTATAATCAGATGAGTTATTTAAATGCAAAGTTGTTATATTTTAAAAAGTGTAGTACGTAAATTTATTAAATTTTTTTTTGATGATATGATATTTTATAAAGGATTGCAACGACCCCATTTTATTATCTACCATAGGTCTCTGTGTTGGCAACGTAGAGTGCAGAAGTGTAAAGTCTAGCCATTTAGAGAAGGTCAAAAATGTTTACAGTTATGGCTGACTTTATAAGCGACAATTCGACTTCATCCTTATTTTGTCCAAAGAAGATGAAAATGACAAGACTTTGAACAGAGACATAGAATTAAAATGTCAACAATTTGTTTACATTTTTGGCCTAATCTATGCGGACTTGTGTATTTACAATACAACTTCTGTCCTTCAACAATCGATAGACATATAATTATCTAAACCAGACAACAAGTATAGCACAGGAATGACCATCTGGTGATATGCATTCATATCATCATACAGAATAGTTTAACATTGATATGAATTTGCACATTTTATGAAACATTTAAATACTTTTTAAAATACATTCCCAACCCCTAACGTTGCTATGGAAATCGAACAGTTAAAGCCACCAAACTATAGTTATAAAATTTAGTTAACTAGTTATAATATGGTATATTCGTACTACACAGGATTACGACTGAAATGCAGAAGGCTAAATGACGTCTCAAAATTCGTACAGCCGTTTTGCTGTTCCAATCTGAACATTATTAAAACGACATAAAATACATATTACGGTATACATTTATAAGAAAATTGGCAATTATAGCTCTTCGACTATGTTAAAATTAAGTGCTCAAGCGAAGTCGATAACACTGAGTATAGTATTTGTATATAAATATGTTTGTATCGTTTAAAAGCCTGCAATTGAAATGCGTACAAATTTTTTCGACGTTGCCAATTTTCTAACCACCAATATTATTTGGGATGAAAACCTCAATAGAACTGTTAATCAAAACAAAATTTTTAGTGTGATATAATATTTATATCGTAACTAACAGAAAACAAGGCAAGACAAAAGCTTAAGTATAATTACAAATAGATGTTCAATTAGAACAGTCCCAGTTCGTGCGCACCATAGAGCATTTATATGTGAGGCATAGACAATAAACGATTGTCTATGACACTTTGACAAAGCTTTAATGAGTCTAGCGCCATCTATTTGTGAGTTGGATGAGTTATGTACTTACCAGCTGGGCTAAGATGCGCGTCGTGACATACTTTATCGACGCCAAAATGTATGGACAAAGTCGATAAAATGGCGTGATAAGCGCTTATCGCGGCGCGCATCCTAAGCCTACAGGTTCTATAATAAGGTTTTCATCTCCAAATCAATCAGCATCTTAGTTGATAGGTCCCGTAGCTAAATAGTGGTACGGGTGCCTATTATGCATGAACCTATTGTCGTACCTCTGGTTCTTTTGGTAGAACCCGTTGACTTTCCTGTAGTTTTGCGTCCGGCGCTGGTTGTTCTTTGAGTTTTCTTGAGACTTGTCCGTTTTGTTTGCTTTGTTTTCCGTTTTGGAATCGGACTTCTGAGGCTGGTCGTTGGAAGGCTTGTCCTGAAATATTAACGTGTTTATTTCAATAATCTTAGCGACAAACTTGCAACTATTATTACAACTCTATAATATGGCGGGGTTTTTAACATGATGAGCTATCGTCATTACATCGGGCATCTTGGGTAAATTTGAACAGTAACTTTGTTCTGTCATTCAGGTAAATTAGAATGTCTGAAATTCGGGTAGTTTTCAAAATTTTATGTACTATAATAACTGTACCTCCAGCATTACAGAATGGGACTATTCCCATCTATGCAACTCATGTATAACTAGGATCTGCAGATTGACGGCCAATAAAAACCCAACTAGACTGTCCCCGGGAAAAGATAAACTCTCATCGCTAACCAGTGCTATCTGTCATCGGTTCATCGAGCATATTACACTATGTAGTAATTTACCTCTTTATTGTCAGAGGGCGGCGGTTTGGGGTTGTTCTGCGTGTCAGGCGGTTGCTTTGGCGTCGGCGGCGGAGCGGAGGCTTGGGGCGACGGCTCGTCCTGCAAACAATAATGTATGATATGTATCTGTCTGTGGTATAATTAATTCAACAACGAAAAGTATTATAAGGAATATCAGGTAAAACTACCTAGTACTTTAGTATGATACTTTTGACTAATTTAGTAGCACTTTGGTCATAGCCACCTTTAAGAGGGAGGAGGAGTTTTTATTGTGACATGATTTGACTCCTCAATCGGTGATTTAATTCCTTTGGTGGTAATGATGTTGTGATCGGGGACCAAGGTCTAGTTGTTAACCATCTCGGTTTTCTATGTATACTAGTCAGGGCAAAAAAACTCTGATACCGCGATGTACGAATCGTATCAGCGCCATCTATGTGTAACTTTAAAATTAAACTTAAAAAAACTTAAAAAAAAAAACAAGTTAATATGTTCAGAATAATATTATTTTATAACTGTACATCCTCTACTATAGTATGAATAAATTAATGGAAGAGCGTTTGCTCCCTGATACAGGCTCATTAGCTTAAAAGGGAGCTACGGTCACTAACATTGTAATGTACCCATTGTTATGAAATAAATTGTTTATTTTATTATTGTTTATTATCTATTAGTTGATGAGTACCACTAGTCTGTAGTGGCGCGTGATAGATGTCGCCATAGCAGTGACTCTTTGTTACTCTCTCTAAGCGCATACGCCGAGTTGCTTCACCGAGGCGCGAGGTAACACACTGCGGGACTCTAGCCTCTATTGCTGAGGCGCTAGAATCCACACTGACCTTGGGCGCTGGGCGACACACTCCGTGACTCTTATAGTCTAGTAAGGGAGCACGTAGAATTTTGTCCAATGACCCCAAGCTACCCATCCTTATCGCTCGCGCGTAAATATGTTGCTGTCGCGCTCGCACACTCACTGCGAGCGCCCGTCGCACAGTCGCGACAGCAATATAATTACGCGCGAGCGATAAGGATGGGTAGCTTGGGGTCATTGCACAAAATTCTACGTGCTCACGGACCAGACTAAAGCCTCTATTGCTGAGGCGCTAGGGTCCAGTCCACTGACCCTGGGCGCTAGGTGACACACTCTGTGACTCTATAGTCTGGTCCGTGAGCACGTAGAATTTTGTCCAATGACCCCAAGCTACCCATCCTTATCGCTCGCGCGTAATTAAATTATGTTGCTGTCGCGCTCGCACACTCACTGCGGGCGCCCGTCGCTCTATTGCTGAGGCGCTAGGGACTCTAGCCTCTATTACTAAGGCTGCAGGGCCCAGTTTTGTCACTTGAGTTGCTTCACCGCTTCTGCCAGTTGGAGGATCGCAGGCACGAGGCGACATGATCGGGGACTCTAGCCTTTATTACTGGGGGTGTAGGGTCCAGTTTTGATAAGCTACTGTCGCCACTGACCTTGCTGGGAACTTAAGACACTTGGGGATCTAGCTTCTGTTACTAGGGCTGTAGTCTAGCTTCGCTAAGCTAGCCAATTAGAGGCCCTAAGACACTTGGGGAGCTAGCTTCTGTTACTGGGGCTGTAGAGTCTAGCTTCGCTAAGCTACTCTCACAATTGACTTTGCTTCCGTCACTTGGAGGATCTTAGTAAGACACTTGGGGATAGGTTTTGCTAATATGGCTCTAAGAGTCTAGCTTCGCTAAGCTACTGTCACCACTGACCTTGCTGGGAGGATCGTAGTAACTTAAGACACTTGGGGATCTAGCTTCTGTTACTCGGGGTGTAGAGTCTAGCTTCGCTAGGCTACTCTCGTCACTGACCTTAGTTCCATTAGTTGGAGGATCTTAGTAACTTGGAACACACTCCGGGACTCTAGCCTCTATTGCTGAGGCGCTAGGGACTCCAGCCTCTATTGCTGAGGCGCTAGGGACTCCAGCCTCTATTGCTGAGGCGCTAGGGACTCCAGCCTCTATTGCTGAGGCGCTAGGGACTCCAGCCTCTATTGCCGAGGCTGCAGGGCCCAGTTTGGTCAAGCCACTGACCTGGGCGGGGTGCGGGCGGGCGGGCGCGGGCGCCAGCGCCACGGTGAGGGTGAGGTCGCACCACATGGCGCAGCGCGCGCGCCGAGCGCACACGCCGAGTTGCTTCACAGCTTCTGCTAGTTGGAGGATCGCAGGGACGAGGCGACATGATCGGGGACTCTAGCCTTTGTTACTGGGGGTGTAGGGTCCAGTTTTGATAAGCTAAAGTTGCCACTGACCTTGCTGGGAGGATCGTAGTAATTTAAGACACTTGGGAATCTGGCTTTTGTTACTGGGGGTGTAGAGTCTAGCTTCGCTAAGTTACTCTCACCACTGAGCTTGTTGGAGGATCGTAGTCGCTTAGTAACACACTTGGGGAAAAGCCTCTATTAGTGAGGCTCTAGGTCTAGCTTCGCTAAGCTACTCTCGTCACTGACCTTGCTTCCGTCAGTTGGAGGATCTTAGTAAGACACTTGGGGATAGCCTTTGCTAATATGGCCCTAAGAGTCTAGCTTCGCTAAGCTACTGTCGCCACTGACCTTGCTGGGAGGATCGTAGTAACTTAAGACACTTGAGAATCTATAGTCTTTGTGAATATGGGTTGAGTCTAGCTTCGCTAAGCTACTATCACCATTGACTGCTTCCGTCACTTGGAGGATGCTAGAACACACTCCGGGACTCTAGCCTCTATTGCTGAGGCTGTAGGGTCCAGTTTCGTCAAGCTACTGGCGCCACTGATCTTGTTGGAGGATCATAGCAACTTAGTTACACGCTTAGGGACTCTAGCCTCTATTGCCGAGGCTGCAGGGCCCAGTTTGGTCAAGCCACTGACCTGGGCGGGGTGCGGGCGGGCGGGCGCGGGCGCCAGCGCCACGGTGAGGGTGAGGTCGCACCACATGGCGCAGCGCGCGCGCCGAGCGCACACGCCGAGTTGCTTCACAGCTTCTGCCAGTTGGAGGATCGCAGGCACGAGGCGACATGATCGGGGACTCTAGCCTTTGTTACTGGGGGTGTAGGGTTTAGTTTTGATAAGCTACTCTCACCACTGAGCTTGTTGGAGGATCGTAGTAACTTGAGACACTTGGGAATCTAGCGTTTGTTACTAGGGCTGTAGTCTAGCTTCGCTAAGCTACTTCCGCCACGCAGCTTGCTTCCGTCAGTTGGAGGATCTTAGTAAGACACTTGGGGATAGCCTTTGCTAATATGGCTCTAAGAGTCTAGCTTCGCTAAGATACTGTCGCCACTGACCTTGATTTCGTCCGTTTGGGGATCAGAGTAACTTAAGACACTTGGGGATTTAGCTTTTGTTACTAGGGCTGTAGAGTCTAGCTTCGCTAAGCTACTCTCACCACTCACCTTGCTTCCATCAGTTGGAGAATCATAGTAACTTAGAACACACTTAGCTACTCTAGCCTCTATTGCTGAGGCGCTAGGGTCCAATCTCACTAAGCGACTGCCGCCACTGACCTTGATTTCGTCCGTTTGAGGATCAGAGTAACTTAAGACACTTGGGGATCTAGCTTTTGTTACTAGGGCTGTAGAGTCTAGCTTCGCTAAGCTACTCTTGTCACTGACCTTGCTTCCGTCAGTTGGAGATTCTTAGTAAGACACTTGGGGATAGTCTTTGCTAATATGGCCCTAAGAGTCTAGCTTCGCTAAGCTACTGTCGCCACTGACCTTGCTGGGAGGATTGTAGTAACCTAAGACACTTGGGGATCTAGCCTCTATTACTGAGGCTCTAGGTCTAGCTTCGCTAAGCTACTTTCGCTAGTCGGAGGATCTTAGAACACACTCCGGGACTATAGCCTCTATTGCTGAGGCGCTAGGGTCCAGTCCCACTGACCTTGGACGCTAGGTGACACACTCCGGGACTCTATAGTCTGGTCCGAGAGCACGTAGAATTTTGTCCAATGACCCCAAGCTACCCATTCTTATCGCTCGCGCGTAATTATGTTGCTGTCGCGCTCGCACACTCACTGCGGGCGCCCGTCGCTCTATTGCTGAGGCGCTAGGGACTCTAGCCTCTATTGCCGAGGCGCTAGGGACTCTAGCCTCTATTGCCGAGGCTGCAGGGCCCAGTTTGGTCAAGCCACTGACCTGGGCGGGGTGCGGGCGGGCGGGCGCGGGCGCCAGCGCCACGGTGAGGGTGAGGTCGCACCACATGGCGCAGCGCGCGCGCCGAGCGCACACGCCGAGTTGCTTCACAGCTTCTGCTAGTTGGAGGATCGCAGGGACGAGGCGACATGATCGGGGACTCTAGCCTTTGTTACTGGGGGTGTAGGGTCTAGTTTTGATAAGCTACTGTCGCCACTGACCCTGACTTAAGACACTTGGAGATAGCTTTTGCTAATATGGCTCTAAGAGTCTAGCTTCGCTAAGTTACTCTCACCACTGAGCTTGTTGGAGGGATCGTAGTAACTTAAGACACTTGGGGATCTAGCTTTTGTTACTAGGGCTGTAGAGTCTAGCTTCGCTAAGCTACTGTCGCCACTGACCTTGCTGGGAGGATCGCAGGCACGAGGCGACATGATCGGGGACTCTAGCCTTTATTACTAGAGGTGTAGGGTCTAGTTTTGATAAGCTACCGTCGCCACTGAACTTGCTACCGTCAGTTGGAGGATCTTAGTAAGACACTTGAGGATAGCCTTTGCTAAAATGGCTCTAAATGGCACTGACCTTGCTGGGAGGATTGTAGTAAATTAAGACACTTGGGGAGCTAGCTTCTGTTACTAGGGCTGTAGAGTCTAGCTTCGCTAAGCTACTCTCAGCATTGACTGCTTCCGTCACTTGGAGGATGCTAGAACACACTCAGAGACTCTAGCCTCTATTGCTGAGGCTCTAGGGACTCCAGCCTCTATTGCCGAGGCTGCAGGGCCCAGTTTGGTCAAGCCACTGACCTGGGCGGGGTGCGGGCGGGCGGGCGCGGGCGCCAGCGCCACGGTGAGGGTGAGGTCGCACCACATGGCGCAGCGCGCGCGCCGAGCGCACACGCCGAGTTGCTTCACAGCTTCTGCTAGTTGGAGGATCGCAGGGACGAGGCGACATGATCGGGGACTCTAGCCTTTGTTACTGGGGGTGTAGGGTCCAGTTTTGATAAGCTACTGTTGCCACTGACCTTGCTGGGAACTTAAGACACTTGGGGATCTAGCTTCTGTTACTGGGGGTGTAGAGTCTAGCTTCGCTAAGCTACTCTCACCATTGACTTTTCTTCCGTCACTTGGAGGATCTTAGTAAGACACTTGGGGACAGCCTTTGCTAATATAGCTCTAAGACTCTAGCTTCGCTAAGCTACTGTCGCCACTGACCTTGCTGGGAGGATCTTAGTAACTTAACACACTTGGGGAAATTTAGCCTCTATTACTGAAGCTCTAGGTCTAGCTTCGCTAAGCTACTCTCGTCACTGACCTTGATTTCGTCCGTTTGAGGATCAGAGTAACTTAAGACACTTGGGGATCTAGCCTTTGTTAATATGGGTTGAGTCTAGCTTCGCTAAGCTACTCTCACCATTGACTGCTTCCGTCACTTGAAGGATCTAAAACGCTCGGGGACTCTAGCCTCTATTGCTGAGGCGCTAGGGTCCAGTCCGCTGACCTTGCTGTGAGGATCTAGTAACTTAAGACACTTGGGGATTTAGCCTCTATTACTGAAGCTCTAGGTCTAGCTTCGCTAAGCTACTTCCATCAGTCGGAGGATCTTAGAACATACTCCAGGACTCTAGCCTCTATTGCTGACTCGCTAGGGACTCTAGCCTCTATTGCTGAGGCGCTAGGGACTCTAGCCTCTATTGCTGAGGCGCTAGGGACTCTAGCCTCTATTGCCGAGGCTGCAGGGCCCAGTTTGGTCAAGCCACTGACCTGGGCGGGGTGCGGGCGGGCGGGCGCGGGCGCCAGCGCCACGGTGAGGGTGAGGTCGCACCACATGGCGCAGCGCGCGCGCCGAGCGCACACGCCGAGTTGCTTCACAGCTTCTGCTAGTTGGAGGATCGCAGGCACGAGGCGACATGATCGGGGACTCTAGCCTTTACTACTGGGGGTTTAAGGTCTAGTTTTGATAAGCTACTGTCGCCACTGACCTTGCTGGGAGGATCGTAGTAACTTAAGACACTTGGGGAGCTAGCTTCTGTTACTAAGGCTGTAGTCTAGCTTCGCTAAGCTAGCCAATTAGAGGCCCTAAGACACTTGGGGATCTAGCCTTTGTTACTAGGGCAGTAGAGTCTAGCTTCGCTAAGCTACTCTTGTCACTGACCTTGCTTCCGTCAGTTGGAGGATCTTAGTAAGACACTTGGCGATAGCCTTTGCTAATATGGCTCTAAGAGTCTAGCTTCGCTAAGCTACTTTCACCATTGACCTTGCTTCCGTCAATTGGAGGATCTTAGTAAGACACTTGGGGATAGTCTTTGCTAATATGGCCCTAAGAGTCTAGCTTCGCTAAGCTACTGTCGCCACTGACCTTGCTGGGAGGACCGTAGTAACTTAAGACACTTGGGGATCTAGCCTTTGTTACTCGGGGTGTAGAGTCTAGCTTCGCTAAGCTACTCTCGTCACTGACCTGGCTTCCGTCAGTTGGAGGATCTTAGTAAGACACTTGAGGATAGCCTTTGCTGATATGGCTCTAAGAGTCTAGCTTCGCTAAGCTACTGTCGCCACTGACCTTGCTGGGAGGATCGTAGTAACCTTAGACACTTGGGGATCTAGCCTCTATTACTGAAGCTCTAGTTCTAGCTTCGCTAAGCTACTTTCGCCAGTCGGAGGATCTTAGAACATGCTCCGGGATTCTAGCCTCTATTACTGAGGCGCTAGAATCCACACTGACCTTGGGCGCTGGGTGACTTACTCCGTGACTCTTATAGTTTTATCGAATTATGTTGCTGTCGCGCTCGCACACTCACTGCGGGCGCCCGTCGCACAGTCGCGACAGCAATATAATTACGCGCGAGCGATAGGGATGGGTAGCTTGGGGTCATTGGACGGGATTCTACGTGCTCCCGGACCAGACTCTAGCCTCTATTACTAAGGCTGTAGGGTCCAGTTTGGTCAAGCCACTGACCTGGGCGGGGTGCGGGCGGGCGGGCGCGGGCGCCAGCGCCACGGTGAGGGTGAGGTCGCACCACATGGCGCAGCGCGCGCGCCGAGCGCACACGCCGAGTTGCTTCACAGCTTCTGCTAGTTGGAGGATCGCAGGCACGAGGCGACATGATCGGGGACTCTAGCCTTTATTACTGGGGGTGTAGGGTCTAGTTTTGATAAGCTACTCTCACCACTGAGCTTGTTGGGACGATCGTAGTAACTTAAGACACTTGGGGAGCTAGCTTCTGTTACTAGGGCTGTAGTCTAGCTTCGCTAAGCTAGCTAATTAGAGGCCCTAAGACACTTGGGGATCTAGCTTTTGTTAATATGGGTTGAGTCTAGCTTCGCTAAGCTACTCTCACCAGAGCGTGTTAGATCCTCCAAGTGACGGAAGCAAACTCAATAGTTTGCTTCCGTCACTTGGAGGATCTAACACGCTCCGGGACTCTAGCCTTTATTGCTGAGGCGCTAGGGTCCAGTCCACTGACCTTGCTGTGAGGATCTAGTAACTTAAGACACTTGGGGATCTAGCCTCTATTACTGAAGCTCTAGGTCTAGCTTCGCTAAGCTACTTTCGCCAGTCGGAGGATCTTAGAACACACTCCGGGACTATAGCCTCTATTGCTGAGGCGCTAGGGTCCAGTCCACTGACCCTGGGCGCTTAGTGACACACTCTGTGACTCTATAGTCTGGTCCGAGAGCACGTAGAATTTTGTCCAATGACCCCAAGCTACCCATTCTCATCGCTCGCGCGTAATTATGTTGCTGTCGCGCTCGCACACTCACTGCGGGCGCCCGTCGCTCTATTGCTGAGGCGCTAGGGACTCTAGCCTCTATTGCTGAGGCGCTAGGGACTCCAGCCTCTATTACTAAGGCTGTAGGGCCCAGTTTGGTCAAGCCACTGACCTGGGCGGGGTGCGGGCGGGCGGGCGCGGGCGCCAGCGCCACGGTGAGGGTGAGGTCGCACCACATGGCGCAGCGCGCGCGCCGAGCGCACACGCCGAGTTGCTTCACAGCTTCTGCTAGTTGGAGGATCGCAGGGACGAGGCGACATGATCGGGGACTCTAGCCTTTATTACTGGGGGTGTAGGGTCTAGTTTTGATAAGCTACAGTCGCCACTGACCTTGCTGGGAGGATTGTAGTGACTTAAGACACTTGGGGATCTATAGTCTTTGTTAATATGGGTTGAGTCTAGCTTCGCTAAGCTACTCTCGACACTGACCGCTGGGAGGATCGTAGTAACCTAAGACACTTGGGGATCTAGCCTCTATTACTGAAGCTCTAGGTCTAGCTTCGCTAAGCTAATCTCACCATTGACTTTTCTTCCGTCACTTGGAGGATGCTAGAACACACTTAGGGACTCTAGCCTCTATTGCTGAGGCGTTAGGGTCCAGTCCCACTGACCTTGGGCGCTGGGTGACTTACTCCGTGACTCTATAGTCTTGCTGTCGCGACTGTGCGACGGGCGGCCGCAGTGAGTGTGCGAGCGCGACAGCAACATAATTACGCGCGAGCGATAGGGATGGGTAGCTTGGGGTCATTGGACGGGATTCAACGTGCTCCCGGACCAGACTCTAGCCTCTATTGCCGAGGTGCTAGGGACTATAGCTTCTATTACTAAGGCTGTAGGGTCCAGTTTGGTCAAGCCACTGACCTGGGCGGGGTGCGGGCGGGCGGGCGCGGGCGCCAGCGCCACGGTGAGGGTGAGGTCGCACCACATGGCGCAGCGCGCGCGCCGAGCGCACACGCCGAGTTGCTTCACAGCTTCTGCCAGTTGGAGGATCGCAGGGACGAGGCGACACAACAAGGGACTCTAGCCTTTGTTACTGGGGGTGTAGGGTCTAGTTTTGATAAGCTACTGTCGCCACTGACCTTGCTGGGAGGATTGTAGTGACTTAAGACACTTGGGGATAGCCTTTGCTGATATGGCTCTAAAAGTCTAGCTTCGCTAAGCTACTGTCGCCACTGACCTTGCTGGGAGGGTCGTAGTAACTAAGACACTTGGGGATCTAGCTTTTGTTACTGGGGCTGTAGAGTTTAGCTTCGCTAAGCTACTCTCGTCACTGACCTTGCTTCCGTCAGTTGGAGGTTCTTAGTAAGACACTTGGGGATAGCTTTTGCTAATATAGCTCAAAGAGCCTAGCTTCGCTAAGCTACTGTCGCCACTGACCTTGCTGGGAGGATGGTAGTAACCTAAGACACTTGGGGATCTAGCCTTTGCTAATATGGCTCTAAGAGTCTAGCTTCGCTAAGCTACTGTCGCCACTAACCTTGCTGGGAGGATGGTAGTAACCTAAGACACTTGGGGATCTAGCCTTTGCTAATATGGCTCTAAGTCTAGCTTCGCTAAGCTACTTTCACCACGCAGCTTGCTTCCGTCAGTTGGAGGATCTTAGTAAGACACTTGAGGATAGCCTTTGCTAATATGGCTCTAAGAGTCTAGCTTCGCTAAGCTACTTTCGCCTCGCAGCTTGCTTCCGTCAGTCGGAGGATCTTAGAACACACTCCAGGACTCTAGCCTCTATTGCTGAGGCGCTAGGGACTCTAGCCTCTATTGCTGAGGCACTAGGGTCCACACTGACCTTGGGCGCTGGGTGACTTACTCCGTGACTCTATAGTCTTGCTGTCGCGACTGTGCGACGGGCGCCCGCAGTGAGTGTGCGAGCGCGACAGCAACATAATTACGCGCGAGCGATAAGGATGGGTAGCTTGGGGTCATTGGATAAAATTCTACGTGCTCCCGGACCAGACTCTAGCCTCTATTGCCGAGGCTGTAGGGCCCAGTTTGGTCAAGCCACTGACCTGGGCGGGGTGCGGGCGGGCGGGCGCGGGCGCCAGCGCCACGGTGAGGGTGAGGTCGCACCACATGGCGCAGCGCGCGCGCCGAGCGCACACGCCGAGTTGCTTCACAGCTTCTGCTAGTTGGAGGATCGCAGGGACGAGGCGACATGATCGGGGACTCTAGCCTTTATTACTGGGGGTGTAGGGTCCAGTTTTGATAAGCTACTGTCGCCACTGACCTTGCTGGGAGGATCGTAGTAACTTAAGACACTTGGAGATAGCCTTTGCTGATATGGCTCTAAGAGTCTAGCTTCGCTAAGCTACTCTCGCCACTGAGCTTGCTTCCGTCAGTTGGAGGATCTTAGTAAGACACTTGGGGATAGCCTTTGCTAATTATGGCTCTAAGAGTCTAGCTTCGCTAAGCTACTGTCGCCACTGACCTTGCTGGGAGGATTGTAGTAAATTAAGACACTTGGGGAGCTAGCTTCTGTTACTAGGGCTGTAGAGTCTAGCTTCGCTAAGCTACTCTCAGCATTGACTGCTTCCGTCACTTGGAGGATGCTAGAACACACTCAGAGACTCTAGCCTCTATTGCTGAGGCGCTAGGGACTCCAGCCTCTATTGCCGAGGCTGTAGGGCCCAGTTTGGTCAAGCCACTGACCTGGGCGGGGTGCGGGCGGGCGGGCGCGGGCGCCAGCGCCACGGTGAGGGTGAGGTCGCACCACATGGCGCAGCGCGCGCGCCGAGCGCACACGCCGAGTTGCTTCACAGCTTCTGCTAGTTGGAGGATCGCAGGCACGAGGCGACATGATCGGGACTCTAGCCTTTGTTACTGGGGGTGTAGGGTCTAGTTTTAATAAGCTACTGTCGCCACTGACCTTGCTGGGAACTTAAAACACTTGGGGATCTAGCTTCTGTTACTGGGGCTGTAGAGTTTAGCTTCGCTAAGCTACTCTCGTCACTGACCTTGCTTCCGTCAATTGGAGGATCTTAGTAAGACACTTGGGGATAGCCTTTGCTAATATGGCTCTAAGAGTCTAGCTTCGCTAAGCTACTGTCGCCACTGACCTTGCTGGGAGGATTGTAGTAACTAAGACACTTGGGGATCTAGCCTTTGCTAATATAGCTCTAAGACTCTAGCTTCGCTAAGCTACTGTCGCCACTGACCTTGCTGGGAGGATTGTAGTAACCTAAGACACTTGGGAATCTGGCTTTTGTTACTGGGGGTGTAGAGTCTAGCTTCGCTAAGCTACTGTCGCCATTGACCTTGCTTCCATGAGTTGGAGAATCATAGTAACTTAAACACACACTCAGGGACTGTAGCCTCTATTGCTGAGGCTCTGAGGGTCTAAGTTCCGTCACTGACCTTGCTGGGAGGATTGTAGTAACCTAAGACACTTGGGGATCTAACCTTTATTACTGAAGCTTTAGGTCTAGCTTCGCTAAGCTACTTTCGCCAGTCGGAGGATCTTAGAACAAGCTTCGGTAATCTAGCCTCTATTGCTGAGGCGCTAGGGACTCTAGCCTTTGTTGCTGAGGCGCTAGGGACTCTAGCCTCTATTGCCGAGGCGCTAGGGACTCCAGCCTCTATTGCCGAGGCTGTAGGGCCCAGTTTGGTCAAGCCACTGACCTTGGCTCGGTGCGGGCGGGCGGGCGCGGGCGCCAGCGCCACGGTGAGGGTGAGGTCGCACCACATGGCGCAGCGCGCGCGCCGAGCGCACACGCCGAGTTGCTTCACAGCTTCTGCTAGTTGGAGGATCGCAGGGACGAGGCGGCATGATCGGTGACTCTAGCCTTTACTACTGGGGGTGTAGGGTCCAGTTTTGATAAGCTACTGTCGCCACTGACCTTGCTGGGAGGATCGTAGTAACTAAGACACTTGGGGATCTAGCCTCTATTACTGAGGCTCTAGGTCTAGCTTCGCTAAGCTACTTTCGCCAGTCGGAGGATCTTAGAACACACTCCGGGACTATAGCCTCTATTGCTGAGGCGCTAGGGTCCAGTCCACAGACTCTATAGTCTGATCCGAGAGCACGTAGAATTTTGTCCAATGACCCCAAGCTACCCATTCTTATCGCTCGCGCGTAATTATGTTGCTGTCGCGCTCGCACACTCACTGCGGGCGGCCGTCGCTCTATTGCTGAGGCGCTAGGGACTCC
>NW_021131328.1:0-1152 GCF_004193835.3 Ostrinia furnacalis | reverse complement strand
TATAAACATCGGAAGTTATCCAAACCTTTAAGCATCTTAGCAGGGCAAATGAAAATGCGTTTTTTCGCTCTCCTGTAAAATTTGCTCCGCTGCACTTACTAGGTTCTTAAATGGTTCAGCAGGACTGAATGACCGATGATGATAATGATACAGACTGTCATATGGAAACGTAAATAAGGCTTTTGCTAGTTCAAATTTCGTATGGAACCCTAAACATAAAGTATAAAAGCTGATACAATGTATCAGAACATCTTTGAACGTGGTAAGTAGTAGTAGATAAGATTTAGTAGATAGATAAGTCTAAACGAGGTTATAAACTAAGCTACTTCCAATAAAATTTCTTGTATAGGATTTAATACAAGACTATTCCCACTTCTCGTTCTCACCGCTGCAAGGATTTAACTTTATCACTGACAAAAAATCAGCCAATGAAGGCCGAGTTTCCCGATCGCGTGGCAGGTCATCTTCGGACTGCGCTGGACTGATCAAGTGAAGTCCGCAATGGGAAACGGCGTATCTATCAGCACCAACGGGACTATTCCCATCTCTCATTCCCGCTGCAACTCCTGTGTAGCCGGATCTACAGTTTGATCGCCATAAAACATCTACAGCTTGACCGCCAATAACCCAACCAGTGAAGGTCAAGTTTGTCCCGGGGAAAGTTAAACTGTCATTGGACCCGCAACGAAATTATAAATTTTTAGTTTGCAGCGCCCAACAGGGTCCTTAATGATCTCCAAATATAACTATGTAACACCTAAATGTACTATTAAGGAAGCAATAAACGTATTGAGTATTGAGTAATGTTCGACTTATAGCGAGTAGGTAGCGACCGCCCACGACTTCATAAAATTGGACCCCGTTTTACTGGGGTTTCGTAAAATCCGTTCTTAGCGGATGTCTACACCGGGTGCGCCAAAGTTCACCTAAATTTTCAACTCCGAAAATTGGAAGTCCGAAAATGTTCTTCCTAAAATTTTTCATCCTAACAATCACAATTCCTAACTACTCTGTCTCTAATTTTCATAATTCCGAATCATTCAACTTCATAATGTCATTAGCAATAAACATCTATTAAACTTTTATTTGTTCTCCTAGATTTTCTCAACATAACCATGTTTTACACTATTATTCAAAGTCCTATCTTTTTTG
>NW_021131327.1:0-570 GCF_004193835.3 Ostrinia furnacalis | reverse complement strand
CACAGTAAATGTATGAGCTAAAGCAGTACGGAAACTAAGCCCTTTCGTCGAGTTAAATACCTACACTTCAACTGAGTGTTAGGGTTGTCACTCTTAATCTTTATATTTAACTAGCTGACCCGGCGAACTTCGTACCGCCTTAGCGTAGAGATTTTCTTAATATTTTTTTCCGTAAGAACCATCCTTGGACTTCCACAAACATTTAAAAAAAAGAATTATCGAAATCGGTTCAGCCGTTCACACGTGATGCCGTGACAACGCGAAACGGGTTTCATTTTTATATATATAGATAAGGTTTTTACTTACTTATTTATTAAAACGTTTATTTAGGTTATTTAATTATCAAATACGTAATTTAATAAATTATTTGACTAAGTAGTTAAAAAAATATTAAATTAGGTACAATTCATCACTTAGTACAAAATCGCGCTGAGAAAATTACTTTATCAAATAGAACACACAAATTGTTAAGAAGCGTAATTACGTAATTTAAAAATAACTGTTACAAAATCAGATGTAAGCATTTTATTTAAAAAGTAATATTTAATCATTTTTACCATTCAGAATCTG
>NW_021131325.1:0-1366 GCF_004193835.3 Ostrinia furnacalis | reverse complement strand
CCGATTTTTGACGAAACTGATCCGGACACTTTTTGGTTGCACCGCTTTGCCAACTGGATGCACATCAATTCAAAACCTTGGGCACTGGAGCGGGAGTTGCCATTTTCAACCGGTGAGATGATTAGTGCAGCGGACCTGAGTGAAGCAGAGCGGTTGTTACGGCATAAAAGTTACCTACGCGACAGCCGCATCAAGGTTTTGCCTGAATGTAATGCTGATGGCAGTCGCAATGTGCAGGTCGAGACCTGGGACACCTGGAGCCTGTTACCAACCCTGGGGTTTGGTCGAAGCGGTGGCAGTAACAAATATTCATTTGGCTTTAAAGAAGAAAACCTGTTGGGTCTGGGCGTCAGAACCAGTTTGAAGTATCAGTCCAATTACCTGCGCACCGGCTATGAGTTCAGGAATGAAATTCCGTTGTCATTGTTTGAAATCAATGGTCTGGAGCACAGCTATGCCTGGCTTGAATGGGTCGATAATGATGATGGTTCGAAGCAGGCGTTTAAGGTTGAACATCCGTTTTATAAAGATGATACCGAACTGATGTGGCGTTTAGGCTGGATGCGTGACGATAGGCTCGAACAGATTTTTCATAATAATGTATTGGAAAATCAGGTCCGCACTGAGCAAAAACAAACCGAGTTAACGTATGGCCGACTGCTGTCGTTCAACGATCAAATCAGCTGGCGGTTATTGCTCGGTTATACCGAAGACAGTCATCGTTTTATCGAAGATTCCATACACCAGAATGCTACGTTGCCGCAAAATCGGATCCATCAATATCCATGGGTTGGCTTTGAATACATGGAGCATCAATACAAAACACTGTCGGATGTCTTCCTGATTAATCACACTGAAGATATTCATTTGGGCTGGCGTCATCAGGTTCGTATGGGTGTACAAACTTCCAACCTTGCCCCGGAGAAACAACTTGGGTATCACTTCGAGTGGCAGGGCAGTAAGGGATTTGGTGATCAGAACCATCTCACGTTATTGAGTAGCCGGCTAGCAGTGCAGACCGGTGCAGATAGTGGCGATCAGACAGAACTTCGCCTAGAAATCGAGGATGTGTATCGCCTAGCTCAACGCTGGGCAATATACAGTCACCTCAGATATGACCAGCGCAAACAGAACTATCTTGACGACCCACTGGCGCTTGGCAGTGAAGATGGGGTTCGAACTGATGGTGGTATTCGGGGCTATCCAGTGCAATATCAGCATGGCCTGCGCAGAACAATTGCCACCGCAGAGTTACGCTGGTATCCGCAAATAACCCTGTATCAACTGCTCGATGTTGGCTTTGTGGCGTTTGCCGATGCCGGCAAGATTTCTGGAGGCAAAGTGATGGATCCACTGAGTCTGAGTG